>NW_024377066.1:10000-41024 GCF_016835505.1 Polypterus senegalus | reverse complement strand
ATTTAAATGTTGACATCTGGCCAGGGACCAAACGGGGGCTCAAATAATACCAACAGTTGGCCTGGCATGGCAGAGTTTGGATTGGCTTGTTAAGAAATCACTAAAGCAAACAAACAGGAGGGGAGAGAAGGAGGGCAAATATTTAATTAACAGCAGCAGGGTGACAGGGGTCTAGTGACAGAGCTAAAGTGTGTATGGAGAGGCGACATCAAACAGTGACATTTCGCAAATATTCCAGTGCTAATGGCAGATAGATAGATAGATAGATAGATAGATAGATAGATAGATAGATAGATAGATAGATAGATAGATAGATAGATGGATAGATGTGAAAGGCACTATATAATAGATAGATAGATAGATAGATAGATAGATGGATAGATGTGAAAGGCACTATATAATAGATAGATAGATAGATAGATAGATGTGAAAGGCACTATATAATAGATAGATAGATAGATAGATAGATAGATAGATAGATAGATAGATAGATAGATAGATAGATAGATAGATAGATAATTTAATTTTAAAATGACCTTTATTATGAACATTAACAATATACACAGTCATAAGATAAACAGCCCCAATATTCAAGATAAACAAAAAGTAAATATCAGACAACTACCACTACTCCCCCTTTACACTCCTCCTACTCCGCACATAAATAATATAAAAATAAATTAACAATTCATTTTAATACAAATACTACCACTACTCCCCTCTTTACACTCCTCCTACTCCACACATAATAAAAATTAACAATTCATTATAATACAAAGACCACCACTGATCCCCCTTTACACTCCTCCTACTCCGCACATATATAATATAATCAAAAAATTAACAATTCATTATAATACAAAGACCACCACTAATCCTCCTTTACACTCCTCCTACTTCGTACATTAATTAAAGCATATTGTTGAAGCCCACCAATACTTTTCATTCCCAGTTGATCACCAGTTTGCCCTCCACAGCACACAGTACCTGTCGTGTCCCCCACATGTCGCTGAACATTTCTAAATTGTTTGTTAGTTTATGGTACATGAATTCGAGTTTTAGTCGACTTTTAATTAAAACTTTGAACAGCAGCAGAGCGTCGGTCCCCATGAGGTTTTCTCTTTATTCCTCCTTGTTTTTAGGATTGCCAACTTGGCCTGTCCTAAGAGGAAATTCCCAAGAACAGACTTATTCCTATTTTTTTGATTATAGTTAATACCAAAGATAAAGTTAATTTTTGAGAGACCAAAACCAAAACCACTAAGAATTAAATCCAAGAAAATAAACAAAGGCCTCAGCCGTTCACAGTGAATGAACATATGAAAGATGGTCTCCCTTGTGTCACAGAACGGGCACTGGTCAGTCTCTGAAGCGTTAATTATATTCAGAAATGAGTTTGTGGCCAAGGCCGAGTGCATTATCCTCCACTGCAGATCCCCAAGTCTTTTCTGTAACGGAGTTTATAAAAGCTCTCCATGAAGGTGTTATGTTCTCTGAGACCTGCAGTTCTTTCCTCCACAAAGTATCTGGCAACCCTTTCAGTTGGTTATAAAATGTCACTTTGACACACAGTTTATAAAGTTCTTTTTTGTTAAACAGTTCAAAGTCTTTCTCGACCAGAGTCCCAAATCTGAGAAGGTGTCCAGGTCTGTCAGTGTGGTCAGTGACGTGTGGTCTTACAATGATGGTGGGTGATGTCATCTCTGCTTCTGGTGTCCCTCACCTGTGAAGTACTCGTCACACAGTGAACTCGCTCCTGACCTCCGCAGTGCTGTTTGTACTTGACTAAGAAAAATGTCAACCAAGCGTACTGATCTGATCCCCAGGACTGTCGCTAGGTGGGCAGGGGTGTGCCAGCACCTCATATTTGTATTAAATAAATGTCTTATTTTTAAAATTCTTTTGTTTAAAAGAATTGATACGAATGAGTCAGAAAATAATAACGAACAATCTAAAAGAGGATTCCAGACTAAAGGTTCTTCCAAGAACCAAAAATACTTTCAGATTTAGCCTGGTCCTTCTGAACTTTCTGTGCCAAACCTGAAGTGCAGATTTATAAAATTCCGCAGGTCAGACCCAACAACGTTGGCAGAATGTAATAAAAATAATGTTCAGCAAAATTTAAATTCCTTACCCCACGAAATAAGGTAAAGGCCAGCTGTCTCCATGGTAGGTGCTCAGGGCCGTATAAGAGCCGATGTAATGCCTGTAACCTAAAGGCCTCCATCTTGCTCACCAAGTCAATGAGTCCCTGACCGCCCTCTTCTACAGGCAGATACAGGACACTGCGCTTTACCCAATGCAGGCCATCCCAAAAGAAATCTAAAAGTATTGCCTGGATGTTCTTGATGACCGATATTGGAGGGTCTATACACTGTAACTTATGCCAGAACATGGAGGCTATTAAGTTATTAATAATGAGGACCCTGCCTCGACAGGAGATCTCCTTTTGAAGATACTTCCATTTCTTCAGTCTGGCTTGAACTTTTTCCGCCCAGTCTGCCCAGTTTTCTTCAGCTACTCCTCCTTGTCCTAAAAACACCCCCAGGTATCTGAAGACTCTTCTGTTCCACTTAAGGCCACCAGGTAGGCCCGGTGGGTCTCCATCCCTCCAGTTGCCAATTAAAAATGCGGTACTTTTGTCCCAGTTAATTTTTGCCGATGACAGTTTTTCAAATTCATCCAGGCAATGTTTCAGCTCCGTGATGTCTCCAGGATGACAGATGAACACGGTTAAATCATCAGCATACGCGACCACCTTGAGCTGTAAATTCGGGCACTGAGGGATGTTCAGACCTTGAAGGCGGATGCGAATTTGTTGTAGTAGCGGCTCGATGGAGAGCGAGAAGAGCATACCGGACAGAGAGCAACCCTGACGTATCCCTCTGGTGACCTTGAACGGGGCGGTTAGTGTTCCATTGAGTTTCACGACACTAAAAACGCTTGTGATATAAAAGTCCAATGTGTTTAATGAATGAAGGTCCAAAGCCAAAGGCCTTCAGCACTGCTAAAAGGTAATTGTGGTCCACCCTGTCAAACGCCTTCTCCTGATCCAGTGATAAAAGACCAGCATCAAACCCAAAGAGCCTGGCAGCATCAATCACATCCCGAACCAGGAAGATGTTGTCCAGAATACACCTGCTGGGGACACAGTATGTCTGCTCGGGTTCACGATACTCGCCATGACTCTTCCTAACCGGTTAGCCAGGGCCTTGGAGAAGATTTTGTAATCCGCACACAGCAGGCTTACTGGGCCAGTTCTTTAGCTCCGTGAGGTCTCCTTTCTTTGGGAGTAGTGTGATAACCGCCCTGCGACAGGAAAGGGCAGTTCACCCACTCGCAGACTTTCACAGAAAACCTCTGCCAGATCAGCCAAGGTGACACCAAAAGCTTTAAAAACTCAACAGGCAAACCGTCAATTCCTGGGACTTCCCAATGTTCAGCCCATTCAACGCTGTGGTCAACTCATCTAGAGAGATCGTAGTTTCCATGAAGTCTTTCTCTCCATCTAGAACCTGAGGTAAGTCCTGGAGAAAAACTGACGACTCTAAATGTACCTCTTCAATGTCTGCAGAAAACAGTCGCTGGTAAAATTGGTGTGCCCAGGATCGAAGGGCTTCAGGCTCCAGCAGGTCTTGACCTTTGTCATTTTTTAAACAGTTGATGGTCTTACTTTGGCCAATTGTTTTTTCCAGTTTAAAAAATTGCGTAGGAGCGTCCATCTGGGTGAGCGACTGCATTCTCGAGGACGAGTGCCGTTGACTCTCTTGTCTATAAGGTCCATCAATAATTGTTTCTTAGTTTTGAGGGACTCAAAATGCTGCCGTCAAAGTTATTACATAAAACTGAATGAAGTTCCTCAATATCCTTCTCCAGTTCAGAAATGGCGCATTCACATCCCTGGTGGTGTGCTCGGTGTATTGTTGGCACAATACGCGTATCTCAGTTTTTGAGCAATCCCACCATTGCCTCAGTGAAGAGAAGGTCTTCTTTTTGTATCTCCATTGTGTCCAGAAGTATTTGAAACAGTTGATGAAGTGGGGGTCTTTCAGTAGATTATTATTAAAGTGCCAGTAGGATTTAACAGAAGGAGCAGAGAGAAAAGAGATTTGAAGGGAAACAAGACAGTGATCAGATAAACTAGTTGGAAGAATGGAGCAGTTAGCTATGAGGTTCCTGTGATTTTTCTGGATGTAAATTCTGTCAAGTCGAGCCATAGACAGCAGCCCAGCTGAGCTCTTCACCCACGTATACTGCGGACCCCGGATAAAAATCCCTCCAAATATCAAGGAGATTATTATTGGTGACCACAGACCTCAGTGATTGGACGGACCCGGTGCGGTTCTAGCCCATTCCTGTCCAGCTGCGCATTTTCTGTGCAGTTAAAGTCGCCCCAACAAACACCAGCTCATCATTGTCACATGTCCCCAGGACATCATTTAAAACTGAGAAGCAGTGAGTTCTCTCAATCCCTACATTTGGGGCGTACGTTAATGAACACCCACTTCTTCTCTCCCAGCTGCGCTTCTACCTTCAGCAGCCTCCCTTGATTAACTCAGTACAAACAACACTGTCAGGTACAAAACTCTTAGAAAATAAGATCGCGACTCCTGCACTGAGATTTGAGCCATGACTAAGATGTGCCAGCCCTGGCCACTCTCTGTGCCAGTCAGACTGATTAGCCTCGTCAGTATGGGTCTCTTGAAGGAAAACCACGTTAATTCTTTTTGCGCTAAGTGCTCAAATAGCGCCGTTTTTTTACTAGATCTCTGCAGCCGTTTATATTGAAAGAGCACAGGGAATAGACAGGCATTTTAAAAGAAAATAAGGTGGCGGTCAACAACACTACATTAACCAAAGAAACGGGTAATCGCATTAAAACTGCCATCATGATTGTGCTTCTAGTGAACGTTTCACTTTGCTTATGATATTCTTTAATCGGACTCTCTCTTTGGAGGTCATACCTAATTCAGCAGCCCGCCGCGCCTTGCCGAGCTCAGAAACTGATGGAGATCAGGAAAGTGTTCGACTATACTGACCCCCGCTTCCCTTCTAAAACTCTAAAAGCGCAAAATGCTTTCTGTGCTGTAAGCCTCGTGTAAGCTCGAGTGAGATGACAGATCAACTCTTATCGACGGGTCAGATTCATTGCCGTCCTCCCCTCCTTCCTCTCTCGCTTTGATTTCAGTGCCGTCTGTCTGCTGCTGATCACTAGCGGCCTCTGCACTTTCAGTCTTAGTGCTCTTCTTGGCGCCCACCACTGGTTATTTGTTCTTTTCTTTTTCTGGTTACCGGCTTAACATAACCGTGTTCATCGTTACTGTCTTCAACGAGCATTTCTCCATCGGCCCCCGTCTCATGCGTTGTTTCTTCAGTCAATGCCTGCACAGCCAGCGCTCTTCTCCGCCCCTTGAGAAGGCGCATCTCTTGGGCACGTCTCTAGAGCGGCAATACTCTCGGTGGGTGTTTTTGGAGAAGCTGCAGGGTCATCTTTATAATATTCGACCCCTGGTATCACCTTAGCCACCATCTCCTCCTCTTCATGGCTGACTTCAGCCTTCTTGTTCCCATTACTTTTACTAATCTGCCCGGCATTAGCCGCTGCGGCGTGATCATTTCAGCCCTCAGGTTTTTTCCTAACGCAGGCTCTCCGCTGGACACTTCCAGCTCCCCTGCTTCATGTCCCGGGCCAGCTGTGATACTTTGAACTACAGTAATTTCACTCTGATCTTCAGCCGCTTCATCTGAATCGTAACTCAGATCCTCCATTTCGAATCACTGATCACCGACTCATTCTCTTCGTTGTCCGAAGTTCTATCACGGGCTCTCTGTGCACACCAGACGGTCCCGGCATATCCGAGCTCTCCGTCATCTCACCCGCTTACACTGACTCGCTTTGTGCCCTGTCTGACCACACTTAAAGCATTTCATTTGTTCCGTAGTGATAAAAACTATATATTCGTAACCCTCTACTTTAAATTTCAAGGCCACATCAAGCTCCTCACGCGAGTTATTTAGTATCATGTACACCTGTCTCCGGAAAGACACGACATGCTTTAAATCCGTGAGCGGCAGCCAAGCGGTATCATAACCACATCAGATATGACTTCACCATATCTACGAAGTTCATTTAATAAAGCCTCATTTTTCAAAAATGGTGGAACATTTGAAATAATAACTCGTTTAGCAGGAGTCGATAAAGGCAGAACCGGGACTAGCGAGCCGTTTATCACCAGGCCTTCCTGCACTATAGTATGCACCATAGCTTGTCGCTTAGAAAAACTACAATAGTTTTGTTCATTCGGGATGCTGACTTCACATTCTTACAGCCAACTCTTTTCGCTACCTCAATAACACACGCCTCAACAGAAACCATCGGGTCCACAACCACTTTAATTCCATTTTTCCTTGAAAGATTTTCAAAATTTCGCGGGTTAAGCCCTGGAGGCTTTGCTCGGGACGCGGCCATGGCGGCGAGCGCAGCAGCGTCCGACTATTACAACAACCACTGACAATAAACTATATACTTTCAAATAAATGGCAAATCAGTAAAAAAATCTTTATACATAAAACTAATAGTAAAGAAAGTTAGAAAAAGAAAACGAGAAATACTCACAGATACCCAAACGAACGGAGCGAACCTGCGACCAACAACCACGCCCACCCAGACCAGAGTAATCGACAGACAGAGATTCCACAGACAGAAAGGATAGATAGATAGATAGGTAGATAGATAGATAGATAGATAGATATATGTGAAAGGCACTATATAATAGATAGATAGATAGATAGATAGATAGATAGATAGATAGATAGATGTGAAAGGCACTATATAATAGATAGATAGATAGAGTAAAAGGCACTATATAATAGATAGATAGAGATAGATAGATAGATAGATAGATATGAAAGGCACTATATAATAGATAGATAGATAGATAGATAGATAGATAGATAGATAGATAGATAGATGTGAAAGGCACTATATAATAGATAGATAGATAGATAGATAGATAGATAGATAGATAGATAGATAGATAGATGTAAAAGGCACTATATAATAGATAGATAGATAGATAGATAGATAGATAGATAGATAGATATGAAAGGCACTATATGATAGATAGATAGATAGATAGATAGATAGATAGATAGATAGATAGATATGAAAGGCACTATATGATAGATAGATAGATAGATAGATAGATAGATAGATAGATAGATAGATAGATGATAAAGGCACTATATAATAGATAGATAGATAGATAGATAGATAGATAGATAGATAGATAGATAGATAGATAGATAGATAGATGTGAAAGGCAGTATATAATAGACTAGCAGAATACCCGCGCTTCGCATCGGAGAAGTAATGTGTTAAAGAAGTTATGAAAAAGAAAAGCAAACATTTTAAAAATAACGTAAGATGATTGTTAATGTAATTGTTTTGTCATTGATATGAGTGTTGTTGTCATATCTATCTATCTATTTATATATATATATATATATATATATATATATATATATATATATATATATATATATAGCAAAATAGCTGCGATTGGCAGCGGAGAAGTAAAAAGAAAAGGAAACATTTTAAAAATAACGTAACATGATTCTGCGTTAACCTAATATTTTTTCATACGTCCCAAACCAAGGAGATGGGAAGGTAAAATGAATCGTGTAGCGCGCGTACATACTCAGTACATCCCCTCTCGGAATCGAATCTCGAATGTCAGCGTTAGAGGCTTAAGACTCTACAATTGCGCACCGCTTGTCTATGCTAAAGTATGTATTGTAGATCAGGCTATAGATATACATTTATATATATACCCGCGTATCGCAGTGGAGAAGTAGAAGTTATGAAAAAGAAAAGGGAACATTTTAAAAAATAACGTAACATGATTGTCAATATACAGTAATTGTTTTGTGAGTGTTATTGAATGTTGCTGTCATCAAGGATTTGATTATCATTATTTCTTTCAATCAGGCTCGTATTTGTACGATGTGTTCAAGTTACATTCCGTGTTTGTCAATCGTTGTAAAGATAAGAGGTTTCATTCATCGATTAGTTCCTTACTGCATCAATAAACAGTTCGTCTTCCTTTTTATCTTTGATGTGACAAACTGCATGCACGGGTTTTTTTGTTTTTTTTACACTGTCTTCCTTTAGCGGGACATTGACTTTTTCCATCGTGTGCTTTGTTTCCACAGTAGCTGCATTTATGAATATGATTCTATGTATCAGACGCTTCATATTTTTTGCTGCCTTTTCAATTGTGTAATTCGGTTTTTGTTCAGTGCTCTTTGGAACTGTTGCTTTTTATCTGTGCACTGCGTCAGTTCACGTGAGCCACTCGGTGTACATGCATCGAAGGTTCCCAGCTGTGCTGGTGCCATCTCGTGCTATGTCCATGGCTGTATTTAATGTTCCCTTAGTCCTGGCACTTCAAACTTTCTCTCACAGTTTCGCTGAGTTTGTGTCAAACACCACCCTGACCATCTCATCTTCCTCTCCATAAGCACAGTCCTTCACCCGTGAATATTTACCCGTGGCAGTTTGCTATTGGATTGCCACTGACGGACGGCCTTATATGGGCAGGCACTAAATTACAAACGCCAGCGGCAGCCTGTCTATGAACTTAATTTAAAGTGTAGGTTTACATCGTGCTTTGTTTCCGAAGTAGCAGAACTCGCTTTTTATTGTTTCGCTGCCTTCTCAATTATATAATGCATGTTTTCTTCAGCGCTTTTTTGAGGTCTTCCTGGTTTTCTATGTACTGCGTGATTACGTGGAAGGCGTGATGATGTCACACGAAACTCCGCCCCCACGGCGTTGAAGCTCATCTCCATTACAGTAAATGGAGAAAAACTGCTTCCAGTTATGACCATTACGCATAGAATTTCGATATAAAACCTGTCCAACTTTTGTAAGGAAGCTGTAAGGAATGAACCTGCCAAATTTCAGCCTTCCACCCACACGGGAAGTTGGAGAATTAGTGATGAGTCAGTGAGTGAGTGAGTGAGTGAGTGAGGGCTTTGCCTTTTATTAGTATAGATAGATAGATAGATAGATAGATAGATAGATAGATAGATGTGAAAGGCACTATATGATAGATAGATAGATAGAGTGAAAGGCTCTATATAATAGATAGATAGATAGATAGATGTGAAAGGCACTATATGATAGATAGATAGATAGATAGATAGATAGATAGATAGATAGATAGATAGATAGATAGATAGTGAAAGGCTCTATATAATAGATAGATAGATAGATAGATGTGAAAGGCTCTATATAATAGATAGATAGATAGATAGATAGATAGATAGATAGATAGATAGATAGATAGATGTGAAAGGCACTATATGATAGATAGATAGATAGAGTGAAAGGCTCTATATAATAGATAGATAGATAGATAGATAGATAGATAGATAGATAGATAGATAGATAGATGTGAAAGGCACTATATGATAGATAGATAGATAGAGTGAAAGGCTCTATATAATAGATAGATAGATAGATAGATAGATAGATAGATAGATAGATAGATAGATAGATAGATAGATAGATGTGACAAGTGCTATATAGTTGATAGACAGATGTGTAAGGTTCTATAAAAACAGATGGGAGGTTCACTATTCATATATAAATTTAAAGGCCCTGTACAATAGATATAAAAAGTGTCACATAAATGGATTTTAAGACCCTACTTATTAGATGTTAATATCCATGTATAACACATAATTAGGTACACAGATGTGAAAGTCACTATTTAAGAGATGTATAGCCAAAATAATAAAGAAGTGCTAAATAAACAGAAATCCAGCAGATAATAAATGTGGATGATAAGCTGCCCGCCAGTCTCAGGGCTCGGCTCAAATCGCCACTGTATTTTAATTTTTAAATTTCTCCTTTCTTGCCCACTCCAATCAGGTGAGCTGTTAATTAAAACCCTCAGAATCCATTTATGGCGCCCATTTAGCTGAAAATGTTTTGTGCGACTGGCATTTTGAAAACACAAGTGCCGAGTGCCATTAGGCCACATTGAGTCAAGCCTCGCCATCTGCACAAGAGAACAGAAGCAGCCCAGAACATAATTATATCCTAGCAGTCCAGATAAATATACATTTTAAAGACGAACCCCATCCATTTTAGTGATTTTCGTACAGTAAGTGGTGAGCCGGATCGATGAAGATGCTTTTGGACAGTCTATTATACACGGTAACCAATATGACAAGTGCTATTAGAAATGTCGATATTCTCTCGAGTGGCAGAGTGATTCCTTGTGCAACTTTTAATGAAGGACTTGAATTACAGTGTCAATTATTAAACATCCTGATAATATTCAATTCTAAACAAGATGCCCATAACGAAACTGATTGCGGCCTCGGCACGATCCCCACCGGGAGCTCGCGAATTGCCAAGGCTACTAATAGCTGTGGACTAATCCGAGAGCACATTGTGTTATTTCATGTTCGTTCTCAATTTAAACCTGAAGCTCTGTTTGAAACTGCATTTGGGCTGAGGTGGAGATGACATTTCTGTATAAAACAGTAAAATGGAAAATGACACGGGGACAGTAACGACAAGAACCCTTAGAAGGGTTCAAAACAAAATGGCTGCTCGGATTGTTAAAAGATGATACATTAAAATAAATGGGCTAGACAATACAATACAATACAGTTTATTTTAGTATAGCCTAAAATCACACAGGAAGTGTCGCAATGGGCTTTAACAGACCCTGCCTCTTGACAGCCCCCCAGCCTTGACTCTCTGAGAAGACAAGGAAAAACTCCCAAAAAAACCTTGTAGGGAAAAAATGGAAGAAACCTTGGGAAAGGCAGTTCAAAGAGAGACCCCTTTCCAGGTAGGTTGGGCGTGCAGTGGGTGTGAAAAAGAAGGGGGTCAATATGTGTGTTTTTCATGGTTTTCATTTCACTGGTCGTCCGCTGAGGGGTCCAACTGACTCTCTTTACTTCAGTGACTGAGCAGACCTTATGGAGAACTCCAATGATAGACAGACAGACAGACAGATAGAAACTGGATTCCAAAAAAGTTGGGACACTATACAAATCGTGAATAAAAACTGAATGCAATGATGTGGAGGTGCCAACTTCTAATATTTTATTCAGAATAGAACATAAATCACGGAACAAAAGTTTAAAATGAGAAAATGTATCATTTTAAGGGAAAAATATGTTGATTCAGAATTTCATGTTGTCAACAAATCCCAAAAAAGTTAGGACAAGGCCATTTTCAGCACTGTGTGGCATCTCCCCTTCTTCTTACAACACTCAACAGACGTCTGGGGGCCGAGGAGACCAGTTTCTCAAGTTTAGAAATAGGAATGCTCTCCCATTCTTGTCTAATACAGGCCTCTAACTGTTCAATCGTCTTGGGCCTTCTTTGTCGCACCTTCCTCTTTATGATCGCCAAATTTTCTCTACAGGTGAAAGATCTGGACTGCAGACTGGCCATTTTAGTACCCGGATCCTTCTCCTACGCAGCCATGATGTTGCGATTGATGCAGAATGTGGTCTGGCATTATCTTGTTGAAAAATGCAGGGTCTTCCCTGAAAGAGATGACGTCTGGATGGGAGCATATGTTGTTCTAGAACCTGAATATATTTTTCTGCATTGAAGGTGCCTTTCCAGACATGCAAGCTGCCCATACAACATGCACTCATGCAACCCCATACCATCAGAGATGCAGGCTTCTGGACTGAGCGTTGATAACAACTTGGGTTGTCCTTGTCCTCTTTGGTACGGATGACATGGCATCCCAGATTTCCAAAAAGAACTTCGAATCGTGACTCGTCTGACCACAGAACAGTCTTCCATTTTGCCACACTCCATTTCAAATGATCCCTGGCCCAGTGACAACGCCTGAGCTTGTGGATCTTGCTTAGAAATGGCTTCTTCTTTGCACTGTAGAGTTTCAGCTGGCAACGGCAGATGGCACGGTGGATTGTGTTCACTGACAATGGTTTCTGGAAGTATTCCTGAGCTCATTCTGTGATTTCCTTTACAGTAGCATTCCTGTTTGTGGTGCAGTGTCGTTTAAGGGCCCGGAGATCACGGGCATCCAGTATGGTTTTACGGCCTTGACCCTTACGCACAGAGATTGTTCCAGATTCTCTGAATCTTCGGATGATGTTATGCACAGTTGATGATGATAGATGCAAAGTCTTTGCAATTTTTCGCTGGGTAACACCTTTCTGATATTGCTCCACTATCTTTCTGCAACATTGTGGAATTGGTGATCCTCTACCCATCTTGGCTTCTGAGAGACACTGCCACTCTGAGAAGCTCTTTTTATACCCAATCATGTTGCCAATTGACCTAATTAGTGTTTATTGGTCTTCCAGCTCTTCGTTATGCTCAAATTTACTTTTTCCAGCCTCTTATTGCTACTTGTCCCAACTTTTTTGGGATTTGTTGACACCGTGAAATTTTGAATCAACATATTTTTCCTTAAAAATGATACATTTACTCAATTTAAACATTTGATCTGTCATCGTACGTTCTATTACAAATAAAATATTGACATTTGCCATCTCCACATCATTGCATTCAGTTTTTATTCACAATTTGTTTAGTGTCCCAACTTTTTTGGAATCCGGTTTGTAGATAGATAGATAGATAGATAGATAGATAGATAGATAGATAGATAGATAGATAGATAGATAGATAGATAGATAGATAGATAGATAGATAGATAGATAGATAGATAGATAGATAGATAGATAGATAGATAGAAAGACACTATATAATCGATAGATAGATAGATAGATAGATAGATAGATAGATAGATAGATAGATAGATAGATAGATAGATAGATAGATAGATAGAAAGGCACTATATAATCAATAGATAGATAGATAGATAGATAGAAAGGCACTATATAATCGATAGATAGATAGATAGATAGATAGATAGATAGATAGAAAGGCACTATATAATCGATAGATAGATAGATAGATAGATAGATAGATAGATAGATAATTTAATTTTAAAATGACCTTTATTATGAACATTAACAATATACACAGTCATAAGATAAACAGCCCCAATATTCAAGATAAACAAAAAGTAAATATCAGACAACTACCACTACTCCCCCTTTACACTCCTCCTACTCCATACATTAATAAGAAAATCAAAACAATTGACAGTTCATTATGATACAAAGACCACCACTGCCCCCTTTACACTCCTCCTACTCAAGACATAAATAATATAAAAATAAATTGACAGTTCACTATGATACAAAGACCACCACTGATCCCCCTTTACACTCCTCCTACTCCACATATATAATATAATCAAAAATTAACAATTCATTATAATACAAAGACCACCACTAATCCTCCTTTACACTCCTCCTACTCGCACATTAATTAAAGCATATTGTTGAAGCCCACCAAAGCTTTTCATTCCCAGTTGATCACCAGTTTGCCCCCCTCCACAGCACACAGTACCTGTCGTGTCCCCCACATGTCGCTGAACATTTCTAAATTGTTTGTTAGTTTATGGTACATGAATTCGAGTTTTAGTCGACTTTTAATTAAAACTTTGAACAGCAGCAGAGCATCGGTCCCCATGAGGTTTTTCTCTTTATTCCTCCTTGTTTTTAGGATTGCCAACTTGGCCTGTCCTAAGAGGAAATTCCCAAGAACAGACTTATTCCTATTTTTTTGATTATAGTTAATACCAAAGATAAAGTTAATTTTTGAGAGACCAAAACCAAAACCACTAAGAATTAAATCCAAGAAAATAAACAAAGGCCTCAGCCGTTCACAGTGAATGAACATATGAAAGATGGTCTCCCTTGTGTCACAGAACGGGCACTGGTCAGTCTCTGAAGCGTTAATTATATTCAGAAATGAGTTTGTGGCCAAGGCCGAGTGCATTATCCTCCACTGCAGATCCCCAAGTCTTTTCTGTAACGGGAGTTTATAAAAGCTCTCCATGAAGGTGTTATGTTCTCTGAGACCTGCAGTTCTTTCCTCCACAAAGTATCTGGCAACCCTTTCAGTTGGTTATAAAATGTCACTTTGACACACAGTTTATAAAGTTCTTTTTTGTTAAACAGTTCAAAGTCTTTCTCGACCAGAGTCCCAAATCTGAGAAGGTGTCCAGGTCTGTCAGTGTGGTCAGTGACGTGTGGTCTTACAATGATGGTGGGTGATGTCATCTCTGCTTCTGGTGTCCCTCACCTGTGAAGTACTCGTCACACAGTGAACTCGCTCCTGACCTCCGCAGTGCTGTTTGTACTTGACTAAGAAAAATGTCAACCAAGCGTACTGATCTGATCCCCAGGACTGTCGCTAGGTGGGCAGGGTGTGCCAGCACCTCATATTTGTATTAAATAAATGTCTTATTTTTAAAATTCTTTTGTTTAAAAGAATTGATACGAATGAGTCAGAAAATAATAACGAACAATCTAAAAGAGGATTCCAGACTAAAGGTTCTTCCAAGAACCAAAAATACTTTCCAGATTTAGCCTGGTCCTTCTGAACTTTCTGTGCCAAACCTGAAGTGCAGATTTATAAAATTCCGGCAGGTCAGACCCAACAACGTTGGCAGAATGTAATAAAAATAATGTTCAGCAAAATTTAAATTCCTTACCCCACGAAATAAGGTAAAGGCCAGCTGTCTCCATGGTAGGTGCTCAGGGCCGTATAAGAGCCGATGTAATGCCTGTAACCTAAAGGCCTCCATCTTGCTCACCAAGTCAATGAGTCCCTGACCGCCCTCTTCTACAGGCAGATACAGGACACTGCGCTTTACCCAATGCAGGCCATCCCAAAAGAAATCTAAAAGTATTGCCTGGATGTTCTTGATGACCGATATTGGAGGGTCTATACACTGTAACTTATGCCAGAACATGGAGGCTATTAAGTTATTAATAATGAGGACCCTGCCTCGACAGGAGATCTCCTTTTGAAGATACTTCCATTTCTTCAGTCTGGCTTGAACTTTTTCCGCCCAGTCTGCCCAGTTTTCTTCAGCTACTCCTCCTTGTCCTAAAAACACCCCCAGGTATCTGAAGACTCTTCTGTTCCACTTAAGGCCACCAGGTAGGCCCGGTGGGTCTCCATCCCTCCAGTTGCCAATTAAAAATGCGGTACTTTTGTCCCAGTTAATTTTTGCCGATGACAGTTTTTCAAATTCATCCAGGCAATGTTTCAGCTCCGTGATGTCTCCAGGATGACAGATGAACACGGTTAAATCATCAGCATACGCGACCACCTTGAGCTGTAAATTCGGGCACTGAGGGATGTTCAGACCTTGAAGGCGGATGCGAATTTGTTGTAGTAGCGGCTCGATGGAGAGCGAGAAGAGCATACCGGACAGAGAGCAACCCTGACGTATCCCTCTGGTGACCTTGAACGGGGCGGTTAGTGTTCCATTGAGTTTCACGACACTAAAACGCGTTGTGATATAAAAGTCCAATGTGTTTAATGAATGAAGGTCCAAAGCCAAAGGCCTTCAGCACTGCTAAAAGGTAATTGTGGTCCACCCTGTCAAACGCCTTCTCCTGATCCAGTGATAAAAGACCAGCATCAAACCCAAAGAGCCTGGCAGCATCAATCACATCCCGAACCAGGAAGATGTTGTCCAGAATACACCTGCTGGGGACACAGTATGTCTGCTCGGGTTCACGATACTCGCCATGACTCTTCCTAACCGGTTAGCCAGGGCCTTGGAGAAGATTTTGTAATCCGCACACAGCAGGCTTACTGGGCCAGTTCTTTAGCTCCGTGAGGTCTCCTTTCTTTGGGAGTAGTGTGATAACCGCCCTGCGACAGGAAAGGGGCAGTTCACCCACTCGCAGACTTTCACAGAAAACCTCTGCCAGATCAGAACCAAGGTGACACCAGAAAGCTTTAAAAACTCAACAGGCAAACCGTCAATTCCTGGGACTTCCCAATGTTCAGCCCATTCAACGCTGTGGTCAACTCATCTAGAGAGATCGTAGTTTCCATGAAGTCTTTCTCTCCATCTAGAACCTGAGGTAAGTCCTGGAGAAAAACTGACGACTCTAAATGTACCTCTTCAATGTCTGCAGAAAACAGTCGCTGGTAAAATTGGTGTGCCCAGGATCGAAGGGCTTCAGGCTCCAGCAGGTTTTGACCTTTGTCATTTTTTAAACAGTTGATGGTCTTACTTTGGCCAATTGTTTTTTCCAGTTTAAAAAAATTGCGTGGAGCGTCCATCTGGGTGAGCGACTGCATTCTCGGCGGACGAGTCGCCGTTGACTCTCTTGTCTATAAGGTCCATCAATAATTGTTTCTTAGTTTTGAGGGACTCAAAATCCTGCCGTCAAAGTTATTACATAAAACTGAATGAAGTTCCTCAATATCCTTCTCCAGTTCAGAAATGGCGCATTCACATCCCTGGTGGTGTGCTCGGTGTATTGTTGGCACAATACGCGTATCTCAGTTTTGAGCAATCCCACCATTGCCTCAGTGAAGAGAAGGTCTTCTTTTTGTATCTCCATTGTGTCCAGAAGTATTTGAAACAGTTGATGAAGTGGGGGTCTTTCAGTAGATTATTATTAAAGTGCCAGTAGGATTTAACAGAAGGAGCAGAGAGAAAAGAGATTTGAAGGGAAACAAGACAGTGATCAGATAAACTAGTTGGAAGAATGGAGCAGTTAGCTATGAGGTTCCTGTGATTTTTCTGGATGTAAATTCTGTCAAGTCGAGCCATAGACAGCAGCCCAGCTGAGCTCTTCACCCACGTATACTGCCGGACCCCCGGATAAAAATCCCTCCAAATATCAAGGAGATTATTATTGGTGACCACAGACCTCAGTGATTGGACGGATCCCGGGTGCGGTTCTAGCCCATTCCTGTCCAGCTGCGCATTTTCTGTGCAGTTAAAGTCGCCCCCAACAAACACCAGCTCATCATTGTCACATGTCCCCAGGACATCATTTAAAACTGAGAAGCAGTGAGTTCTCTCAATCCCTACATTTGGGGCGTACACGTTAATGAACACCCACTTCTTCTCTCCCAGCTGCGCTTCTACCTTCAGCAGCCTCCCTGATTAACTCAGTACAAACAACACTGTCAGGTACAAAACTCTTAGAAAATAAGATCGCGACTCCTGCACTGAGATTTGAGCCATGACTAAGATGTGCCAGCCCTGGCCACTCTCTGTGCCAGTCAGACTGATTAGCCTCGTCAGTATGGGTCTCTTGAAGGAAAACCACGTTAATTCTTTTTGCGCTAAGTGCTCAAATCGCGCCGTTCTTTTTACTAGATCTCTGCAGCCGTTTATATTGAAAGAGCACAGGGAATAGACAGGCATTTTAAAAGAAAATAAGGTGGCGGTCAACAACACTACATTAACCAAAGAAACGGGTAATCGCATTAAAACTGCCATCATGATTGTGCTTCTAGTGAACGTTTCACTTTGCTTATGATATTCTTTAATCGGACTCTCTCTTTGGAGGTCATACCTAATTCAGCAGCCCGCCGCCGCACTTGCTTCGCCGAGCTCAGAAACTGATGGAGATCAGGAAAGTGTTCGACTATACTGACCCCCCGCTTCCCTTCTAAAACTCTAAAAGCGCAAAATGCTTTCTGTGCTGTAAGCCTCGTGTAAGCTCGAGTGAGATGACAGATCAACTCTTATCGACGGGTCAGATTCATTGCCGTCCTCCCCTCCTTCCTCTCTCGCTTTGATTTCAGTGCCGTCTGTCTGCTGCTGATCACTAGCGGCGGCCTCTGCACTTTCAGTCTTAGTGCTCTTCTTGGCGCGCCCACCACTGGTTATTTGTTCTTTTCTTTTTCTGGTTACCGGCTTAACATAACCGTGTTCATCGTTACTGTCTTCAACGAGCATTTCTCCATCGGCCCCCGTCTCATGCGTTGTTTCTTCAGTCAATGCCTGCACAGCCAGCGCGCTCTTCTCCGCCCCTTGAGAAGGCTCATCTCTTGGGCACGTCTCTAGAGCGGCAATACTCTCGGTGGGTGTTTTTTGGAGAAGCGCTGCAGGGTCATCTTTATAATATTCGACCCCTGGTATCACCTTAGCCACCATCTCCTCCTCTTCATGGCTGACTTCAGCCTTCTTGTTCCCATTACTTTTACTAATCTGCCCGGCATTAGCCGCTGCGGCCGTGATCATTTCAGCCCTCAGGTTTTTTCCTAACGCAGGCTCTCCGCTGGACACTTCCAGCTCCCCTGCTTCATGTCCCGGCCAGCTGTGATACTTTGAACTACAGTAATTTCACTCTGATCTTCAGCCGCTTCATCTGAATCGTAACTCAGATCCTCCATTTCCGAATCACTGATCACCGACTCATTCTCTTCGTTGTCCGAAGTTCTATCACGGGCTCTCTGTGCACACCAGACGGTCCCGGCATATCCGAGCTCTCCGTCATCTCACCCGCTTACACTGACTCGCTTTGTGCCCTGTCTGACCACACTTAAAGCATTTCATTTGTTCCGTAGTGATAAAAACTATATATTCGTAACCCTCTACTTTAAATTTCAAGGCCACATCAAGCTCCTCACGCGAGTTATTTAGTATCATGTACACCTGTCTCCGGAAAGACACGACATGCTTTAAATCCGTGAGCGGCAGCCAAGCGGTATCATAACCACATCAGATATGACTTCACCATATCTACGAAGTTCATTTAATAAAGCCTCATTTTTCAAAAATGGTGGAACATTTGAAATAATAACTCGTTTAGCAGGAGTCGATAAAGGCAGAACCGGGACTAGCGAGCCGTTTATCACCAGGCCTTCCTGCACTATAGTATGCACCATAGCTTCGTCGCTTAGAAAACTACAATAGTTTTGTTCATTCGGGATGCTGACTTCACATTCTTACAGCCAACTCTTTTCGCTACCTCAATAACACACGCCTCAACAGAAACCATCGGGTCCACAACCACTTTAATTCCATTTTTCCTTGAAAGATTTTCAAAATTTCGGGTTAAGCCCTGGAGGCTTTGCTCGGGACGCGCCATGGCGAGCCGCAGCGGTCCGACTATTACAACAACCACTGACAATAAACTATATACTTTCAAATAAATGGCAAATCAGTAAAAAAATCTTTATACATAAAACTAATAGTAAAGAAAGTTAGAAAAGAAAACGAGAAATACTCACAGATACCCAAACGAACGGAGCGAACCTGCGACCAACAACCACGCCCACCCAGACCAGAGTAATCGACAGACAGAGATTCCACAGACAGAAAGGATAGATAGATAGATAGATAGATATGAAAGGCACTATATAATCGATAGATAGATAGATAGATAGATAGATAGATAGATAGATAGATAGATAGATAGATAGATAGATAGATACTTTATTAATCCCAAAGTGAAATTCCCATACTCCAGCAGCATCGTACTGATAATAAATAATATTAAATTAAAGAGTGATAACAATGCAGGTATAACAGACAATAACTTTGTATAATGTTAATGTTTACCCCCCGGGTGGAATTGAAGAGTCACATAGTGTGGGGTCTCCTCAGTCTGTCAGTGGAGCAGGATGGTGACAGCAGTCTGTCGCTGAAGCTGCTCCTCTGTCTGGAGATGATCCTGTTCAGTGGATTCTCCATGATTGACAGGAGTCTGCTCAGCGCCCGTCGCTCTGCCACGGATGTCAAACTGTCCAGCTCTGTGCCTACAACAGAGCCTGCCTTCCTCACCAGTTTGTTCAGGTGTGACGCGTCCCTCTTCTTTAAGCTCCTCCCCAGCACACCACCGTGTAGAAGAGGACGCTCGCCACAACTGTCTGGTAGAACATCTGCATCATCTTGTTGCAGATGTTGAAGGACGCCAGCCATCTAATGAAGTATAGTCGGCTCTGACCTTTCTTACATAGAGCATCAGTATTGGCAGTCCAGTCCAATTTATCATCCAGCTGCACTCCCAGGTATTTATAGGTCTGCACCATCTGCACAGTCACCTCTGATGATCACGGGGTCCATGAGGGGCCTGGGCCTCCTAAAATCCACCACCAGCTCCTTGGTCTTGTTGGTGTTCAGTTGTAGGTGGTTTGAGTGCACCATCTAACAAAGTACTTGATTAGGTTCCTATACTCCTCCTCCTGCCCACTTCTGATGCAGCCCACCATAGCAGTGTCGTCAGTGAACTTTTTCACGTGGCAGGACTCCGAGTTGTATTGGAAGTCCGATGTATGTTGGCTGAACAGGACCAGAGAAAGTCCAGTCCCCTCGCGGCTCCTGTGTTGCTGACCACAATGTCAGACCTGCAGTTCCCAAGACGCACATACTGAGGTCTGTCTGTGAGATAGTCCACAATCCATGCCACCAGGTATGAATCTACTCCCATCTCTGTCAGCTTGTCCCTGAGGAGCAGAGGTTGGATGGTGTTGAAGGCGCTAGAGAAGTTCAGAAACATAATTCTTACTTCATCATTGCCTCTGTCCAGGTGGGAGAGGGATCGTGTAGTATATAGATGATGGTAACAGGTGAAGCTGAGGAGACATACCTCTGACCCCTTGACCCCCTGTACCAGTAACTGCACCTCCAGCCATCAGTCTGTTAAAGTTTGCAGGTGACACCACCCCATTGTGCTCTGATGAGTTCATTCTTGTTTGTCAGCCTCCTGATGACTTCTTTGACTTTCGTTGGCCCAGCTCTGTTCCTCATGTTCAACAATGACAGCTGCAGACTCCAAATGGGTAGAAGCCAGCCGAGGTATCTTATGAAGCCATGAAACTCACCTGAGGAATCACAAACACCTGAGACACCAATTGTCCCAAACATAATGGTGCCCTGAAATCGGGGTCGGGGCCTTGTAGGAAAAGTGTTATTTAACCAAAATGTCAGTAAATCCCCTTCAATGAAAGTCTGCCATGTGCCATTTAATCACTAGTATTTTCTACTTCTGTTATTACACTACCCGTGTTTTTGAAGTGTAATACAAAATGAACGATTTGAAAATGTCTTAATCGTAACATCAAAGGAGTTTTCTACGAGGGGGAGTCAAACTAAAGTTAGAAATTGGGATTTATTAGAAAATGGAATGAACCTTAACAAACTGCTACTGTCATTTCTCAATGGAGTCACCACCATTTTTCTCAATGCACTTGTGCCACCTGCCTGGCAGTGCCAGCACAATAAAAGGTTTTCTCTTGTCCTTGCCACCACTTGTGCCACCACAAACACTACATTCCGAGGGGTACTCCAGTTACTAGTGAAAGTTCCTGTGACTCGCTGGAGACCAACGTGAAGCCTGCTATTTCATTCAAGTGGCGGAGGGGACTGCAGTCTCAAGGGGACCTTTGAGAAACTGAAGTTTGAGGTATTGCCACATCCTCCTTTTTTGCCAGATTTGGCACCGTGGGATTTCTACCTTTTTTGGACGACTAAAAAAAAAAACATCTGGGTGGTCGTTGATTCAGAGGATGATGTGAAGAAAGAGGGAGCGAGTGGTGGCGGGGGACGAGACCAAACCTTTTATTCTGCTGGCACTGCATTGAGAAGAAGGGTGGCGACTCCATTGATAAATGACATCATCAGTTTTGTTCAGGTGCGTTCCATCCATCCATCCATCCATCCATCCTCTTCTGCTTATCCGAGGTCGGGTCTCGGTGGCAGCAGCTTGAACAGAGATGCCCAGACTTCCCTGTCCCCGGCCACTTCTTCTAGCTCTTCCTGGGGAATCCGAGGCGTTCCCAGGCCAGCCAGGAGATATATGTGAATTTCCCCTTGGGATTAATAAAGTATCTATCTATCTATCTATCTATCTATCTATCTATCTATCTATCTATCTATCTATCTAGTCCCTCCAGCGTGTCCTGGGTCTTCCCCGGGGCCTCCTCCTGGTTGGACATACCCAGAACACCTCACCAGGAAGGCGTCCAGGAGGCATCCTGATCAGATGCTCGAGCCACCTCATCTGACTATCTTTTGATGTGGAGGAGCAGCGGCTCTACTCTGAGCATCTCACCCTATCTTTAAGGGAAAGCCCAGACACCCTGCGGAGGAAACTCATTTCAGCCGCTTGTATTCGCGATCTTGTTCTTTCGGTCACTACCCATAGCTCATGACCATAGGTGAGGGTATGAACGTAGATCGACTGGTAAATTGAGAGCTTTTCCTTACGGCTCAGCTCCTTTTTCACCACGACAGACCGATGCAGAGCCCGCGATTACTGTGGACGTCGCGACCGATCCGCCTGTTGATCTCACGATCCATTCTTCCCTCACTCGTGAACAAGACCCCGAGATACTTGAACTCCTCCACTTGGGGCAGGATCTCTCCCCCAACCCTGAGAGGGCACTCCACCCTTTTCTGGCTGAGGACCATGGTCTCGGATTTGGAGGTGCTGATTCTCATCCCAGCCGCTTCACACTCAGCTGCGAACCGATCCAGAGAGAGCTGAAGTTCACGGCCTGATGAAGCAAACAGGACAACATCATCTGCAAAAAGCAGTGACCCAATCCTGAGTCCCTCAAACCGGACCCCCTCAACACCCTGGCTGTGCCTTGAAATTCTGTCCATAAAAATTAGGAACAGAATCGGTGACAAAGGGCAGCCATGGTGGAGTCCAACTCTAACTGGAAACGGGTTTGACTTCCTGCCGGCAATGCGGACCAAACTATGACACCGGTTGTACAGGGTCCGAACAGCCCTTATCAGGGGGTCTGGTACTCTTGGAGCACACCCCACAGGATTTCCCGAGGGACACGGTCAAAGTCCACAAAACACATGTAGACTGGTTGGGCAAACTCCCATGTACCCTCCAGGACCCTGCCCAGGGAGTAGAGCTGGTCCACTGTTCTGTGACCGTGTGTTTCCTGCAGAGGCATTAGCTCTCTTGGAAATGTGTTCTTTTAATATTGTGGCTTATTAAATAATTAGACGATATCATAATATACCAGAAAAGGCGATATCCCTCCCATAGTGATTACGGCGGTACAAGAATCACATGAGACAAAATATCTTTTAGCTTACATTTACTGACGTTTACGCAGTTACAGACGAGGAGGCATATGGACAGACTTTATCCAGGTGGGAATCTGGATCAACACAGTCAGCCATTTTTTCCGTCCCTACGCTGGGAGGGTTTCCAACACCTATTGTTGGCACAGCCTCGAAGGGTCTGGCCACTGTCCAGACCTTTTATATGGTTCTTGCTTCATTTGCTGGTCTTCTCGTTTCCAAACAAGGGCTGAATTCCTCTCCCACAAAATACAGAAATATCATAGTGCTTACATGTCGATTCTCATTCTCCCAAGAAGGAAAGAAGGTTTGTGCTGATAGAGGACAGAAATACCCTAACCTGTGTTTAAGCTGACTACACAAGCCTCCAGTTGTCTTTGGCTATCTAATCCAATGCTTGGTCAGCAATTCTAACTGCTGAGCCTCTGTGTGCCACAGTTAACATGCACATGTGAATAAAACTCATAACAGTATTGTCCAGATACAGTGACATAAAGAAAAAATGTAGTATTACAAGCCACCCTTTGTCACTGGATCTGTGACAAAAAACAATATTTGAAAGTCATATCCACAAAACAAAAGGTACTTGATCCCCCATCACAGTGTCAATATTTCAAGTCATTTATGGACATGTGAGATGTAGTATCACTATAGCTTCTGTACCATTCATCTAAAACCAGCGTAAACATGGACAAACAGTTACATTTAACATGCTGTTATCAAGTAGTGATATCTCATCAATGGTGTTAGTGGAGATTTTTGCCGTTATTTCTTACATAGTCAGTGTTGTATCTACATATTACTGAATTCATGCAGTGGGTGTCATAGCATCAGATTATATTAGAATCCTATATAGCATCTTGATGGATTACACTATTCTTTGGCACTTCTATCATTTCTAGCTTCAATATGTTGCTAGATGTGCCCACCCTTTGATGTCTGATCCCTTTATGAGTTACAATAGTTGTAACATAACTCAGATGCTATTCTAGCTTCATTGCTATGATTATTAATTGTTCTTAACTAGTATTATTGCATAATTGTTCATTCACTATCTGTTATCCTCCCCAACTTCACTATCAGATGTTCTATTCCAAGTTACCAATTTACAAGTTCACATCATTGATAAATCATGCATATCCTCATACCTTTGAGCCCTTCTGATAATAGTTTCAAGTATATTCCTAGACTTGCTATATATATATATATTCCTTGTCCAACTCAGTGGTTTGTTAACAAAGTCTCTTTCTTGGTGGCTTTGCAGATTGGTAACTTTGCAGATCCGTCTGAACAAAGTGTGACTGCTTCAAGGCACTAAAGTTTGTTGTTACTGGAACAGAAAGTAAACAGTCCTTTTGCCATTAGGGAGCTCATAAGATGAACACATGGTGACTGTCCCTTTTAGCAGAGGTTCACTTCCCTCTAAGCTTGCACTGTATTCAGTGGTCATTCATGGGAGCCTTCAACAGCTGTCACATCACCTCAGTGGCTACAGCCTGTCCCTGCCACAGTCCATAAAACTTGTCTTAGTTCATGGCATCAAATCTGAGTAGCTGGACTTGCAATCTTTCTTTAGTTCTTTACTCCGTTCCCTCTGGAAAAGCAAGTGTTTCTTCACCAGCTATTCTCAGGTATGTGCAACAGATTAAAAGTCATTAGCGCAGTACAGTCTCTGTAAGTCTTCGTTTGTATATACACCACCTGTTACTTCATTCATAAAACTTTACCACTGAATGGAGAGGCTTTAACCACTAAATTGAGTGGATAAACTTAAGCTACTTGCTATGCTAAACTAGCGAAGGGTGGAAGGTAGAGCAAATACATAACATAAAGCAATTATTTCCCAATCATATGTATCATACAAATGCAGCATTATAAATGACAATTCTAGACCCGCAGTTCAGTCTCATAAAATAACAGTAAAAAATAGAGTAATACATTTAAACTATGCCAGTGACAATGTTTCTTCAGTAGGATCATCATACATTACACAAAATTCACACATTGCCTACATTATAACAGGATGTTACATATCTGAATTTAAGTGTTAAACAAAAATATCTTATAACATCCATATCATATAGCTCATCTTATTAAAAGACAAAATCTGTAAGATTTTATAACAGTTCATATAGACTAATGCTTCTAATGTATAACTGCATAATCCATTGAGCTGTGTGCATTATCACTGAGCATTAACTTAATACATTGATGCAATAACAAGTCTTCTTAAAATTAATCACTTACAGAAACAAATCAATACATGATTTCTAATACATTTTGTAATTACTGAAGTGATAATAATAATCATTTGTCATACATCAAAATATGTAAACCCTCTATACTGTTCTTTCAAAGAATGAAATCAGTCTAGTGTTCATTTGTTTGCATATTGTCATTAAAACATTTAATACTTGCACTAAATCAGCATGCAAGAAAATTATTCTAATAGCTGCTATTCATTAATTTATGATTGATAAATATTCACTATCCTACGATTAGATTATTTCTAATTGCTATGCCCAAACTTGCTATTAAGCTATTTTTTTTGCAACTTGTATAAAAACATAGTTTGTTTTCCATCCGTTGGTCACTGGATTTGCTGAATCTGGAGAACAAGAACATCTATAGATTTTAAATGCAACTTTTATGCTTATAACACTTTTCATGAAATTCAGATTTGAAAATTCTTCTCTTTAACTGACCATGTTACAAGCTATTCTGAGATTCGTCGAGGTCAATAAGTCATGGCGTTATTTAAACTCTGCATCTGTTTGCAGGCTTCAAAACACAGACCAGGCACAGATTGTGTTATCAATCACCAGTCATGATCACTATTGATATTCACATGTATTACATTTAACTTTGAATATTATTATATGGGACGTCTCCCATTTCTACAGTTTAACATTCTTAGTCAGCTGACGAACATAGAAAGACAGACTTACAAATGACATAAACACGCATCTGCCACCCCAGACTCTGAATAAAAATAATTTATTCGTCTTTTATTTTCTTTTCTAGATTCTAAACTCTGCTTCATGTCCAAGTAGAATTACTTAGCTAAAGCAGAAATTCGTTCACTAGAGAACAGACAATCAACCTTCACTCGTTTCAGCCATTTCTACACACAGTATTTGGCAATTGCTTCATTCTTTCACATGTATTCACATACTCACGTTCTCTTTACAACAATACTTCATTCACAGAATAAAGTTCTCGATTTCTAGCACACGTGCTATAAACTCACTCGAGGTTGTGCTTTTTTGTTTATCTATAGGGTTTCACCATGCAACATACTTAAGCACGTCTTTTCCTTCATGCTTATTATTAATCAAACAACATCTCAGGCCGCAAGCTGATATTACTGAAAATATTAGGAATGCTTCTTACCTCAGTTTCATACGCGCTATTTTCCAGATCATGGAATTTTCGTGGCGAACATTACGACTCAGCGTCAAACGAGGGTAACGTATTACCCGTGGCGATCCGTAAATTCTGCGACAACAAGAAAATCCACGCGCGAGGAAATCACGCAGCACAATTCCACAACAAGAAAGTGTTCCCAGAAAAGTTATGCGGTCACAAAGAATATTCTGACTTAACAAGGAAAACATACATGCTTGAACCTTTATCTCATATCACCGGGCAAGTGTGCTAACCACTGCGCCACCATACATTCCCTTAAGAGTTCCCAAAATACATAACCTCCATTCATGCACAATCGGGCACATGCTACATATCCGTGAGAACTTGTCTCCCTTATTATTTAGTATTATTAAAAGAGTATTTTTCCTTTAAACTTGATCAGGGTTTAAAAGAAAAAAATGTTTTGCACGTTTATAAGTTTTAAACAAAAGTGGAGACATTCTTTTTTGATTTGCTTTAAACCAATTGTTCTTATTGTAAGTTTTAACCCCAAATGTATTTATTCTTTTTCCACTTTGTTGTTCGAGCTCTTTTGCATTTTAGCGCTATATGTGTACACCGTTTTACAAATTCTTTTTAAACATTAGCTTATAAAGTATGTTCGTTATTTAAGCTATATTTAAAAGGTAATTTAATTATTTCTGTGTGTTTAAACACACGGCAATTTCTTAAAAGTACCAAAATAGGTGGGGTTTTGCCAAAACCTTTAACCTTTAACCTTTACCCTTGTAGGTAGACTGATAGAAACAGCTGGCGTCTTTTAGACTGCTTGTAACACGTGGACGAAGCTTGTATTTTTGCATCGAGCTGCTTGGATGCCATTAAAGATTTCTACAAATTATTTTAGCGATCGTGATTGAGACGTTATGGATTCTATCGCTGTTGCTTTGATTTCATCTTTAAGTTTTTTCAGCTCCGCTGAATTACCACGCAAACGGCAAGGTGAGTGCAATGCCTGCATGTCTTGTCTGCCTGCCGCAACTAATATACAATAACGCGCCGTTCTTTATAGCCTTCAATATTGTTTTCTAAAGGCTAGCGATGTAATTTATTGTAAATACGTGTTTCCCAACACGGCATTTACTTTTCTAGGTAGATTTTGGGCTTCGTACGGCCATTAATTAATCTGTGCTGCCCCTGTGAGTGCCGTTTCATTTACTGGACAGCCAGTCTCGTGCCATCAGTTTCAATCTTGTTGTATTCCATTTATTTTGTCCAATTTTAGTCCCACTTATGCGTTAAACTTAAAAGTCCAACCTTAAAAGTTCACTCTCATACCGTAGGTAGCAGACGCTACCACGATTCGCCGACAGATGTCGGGCTTTCTTTCCAGCCTCATGCACTGTGCCGAGTTTGACAAGTCCGCCTCTTGTCTTTTGATGGGATAAATTAATCAGGCCAGGCATGTTAAGGCAGTTTTTAATTCTCGGCCGGGAGTCCATGACCGTGCGCGCAACCAATCCCGAAATATATATATCAAATATTATTACCGAGCCTCCCATTCATCAGTGTAAGCATATGTTTAATATATATATAAAATATTATAATTAATATATAATAATTATTAATGTAGCCACAATCCTGCCGACTACGCCATTATGTTTCCTGCAGAGGCATTAGCTCTCTTGGAAATGTGTTCTTTTAATATTGTGGCTTATTAAATAATTAGACGATATCATAATATACCAGAAAAGGCGATATCCCTCCCATAGTGATTACGGCGTACAAGAATCACATGAGACAAAATATCTTTTAGCTTACATTTACTGACGTTTTACGCAGTTACAGACGAGGAGGCATATGGACAGACTTTATCCAGGTGGGAATCTGGATCAACACAGTCAGCCATTTTTTCCGTCCCTACGCTGGGAGGTTTCAACACCTATTGTTGGCACAGCCTCGAAGGGTCTGGCCACTGTCCAGACCTTTTATATGGTTCTTGCTTCATTTGCTGGTCTTCTCGTTTCCAAACAAGGGCTGAATTCCTCTCCCACAAAATACAGAAATATCATAGTGCTTACATGTCGATTCTCATTCTCCCAAGAAGGAAAGAAGGTTTGTGCTGATAGAGGACAGAAATACCCTAACCTGTGTTTAAGCTGACTACACAAGCCTCCAGTTGTCTTTGGCTATCTAATCCAATGCTTGGTCAGCAATTCTAACTGCTGAGCCTCTGTGTGCCACAGTTAACATGCACATGTGAATAAAACTCATAACAGTATTGTCCAGATACAGTGACATAAAGAAAATGTAGTATTACACGTGTAAGGTGCATTCCATTTTTGATAAATCCGTTTTCTAACTTTAGCTTGAACACTCCTATTTTTGTTTTAGGGATACATATTAGCCAGTAATTACCCAAACACAGAATTTGCCAGTGCAGGTATTTTTGATGACTTGTGTAGGATCACAGGGTGACTCAGAGGTTGTGATTGAGCAAGACGACTTGTGGTTTCATATAGCGCCCTTCTGTATTAATCCCCATCCCCTGGCACTTTACATAAGCTGAGCTTAGAGTGGTTAGAGGCGGGTTAGGTGACTAACACTCTCAGGGTGAATCAGAGGCTATGACAGAACAGACGCCCTTGTGGTCTCTATAGTGGCTTTACTACTGTCACACATGTGCGTTTAGGACTAAGGTGAGTGATCTACCGTGAGATGAAAGGGTTAATTTTTAGTACTAACACCTCTCTCTCTCTTTTACCAGACCCATGAGACAAATAACAATCCTATGCACTTACCTCCACCACTCCCAGCTTCTTAAATTCTCCACTCCGCATCATTTCCCCTCTCCAGATCCAAGAAATGATGTCACTTCTGGTCCCCCCGTGATGGCGGTAGTTCTGACTCCTAGTGATGACGTCTCTTTCTGGGCCCGCCATGATGACATCTTACAGACAGACCTCAGTATGTCCATATCGGGACCTGCAGGTCTGACATTGTGGTCAGCAGCACAGGAGCGCCACAGGGGACTGGACTTTCTCCGGTCCTGTTCAGCCAACATACATCAGACTTCCAATACAACTCGGAGTCCTGCCACGTGCAAAAGTTCACTGACGACACTGCTATCGTGGGCTTCATCAGGAGTGGGCAGGAGGAGGAGTATAGGAATCTAATGAAGGACTTTGTTAAATGGTGTGAATCAAACCACCTACACCTGAACACCAGCAAAACCAAGGAGCTGGTGGTGGATTTTAGGAGGACCAGGCCCCTCATGGACCCCATGATCATCAGATGTGACTGTGCAGAGGGTGCTGACCTATAAATACCTGGGAGTGCAGCTGGATGATAAATCGGACTGGCCTGCCAATACTGATGATCTGTGCAAGAGAGAACAGAGCCGACAATACTTCATTAGAAAGGTGGCGTCCTTCAACATCTGCAATAAGATGCTGCAGATGTTCTATCAGACTGTTGTGATGAGTGCCCTCTTCTACACGGTGGTGTGCTGGGAAGACAGCATAAAGAAGAGGGACGCCTCATGCCTGGACAAAATGGTGAGGAAGGCAGGCTCTATTGTAAGCACGGAGCTGGACAGTTTGACATCCGTGGCAGAGCGACGGGCGCTGAGCAGACTCCTGTCAATCATGGAGAATCCACTGCATGCACTGAACAGAATCATCTCCAGACAAAGGAGCAGCTTCAGCGACAGACTGCTGTCACCGTCCTGCTCCACTGACAGACTGAGGAGACCCCACACTATGCGACTCTTCAATTCCACCCGGGAGGTAAACGTTAACATTATACAAAGTTATTGTCTGTTATACCTGCATTGTTATCACTCTTTAAATTAATATTGTTCTTTATCAGTTTGCTGCTGCTGGAGTATGGGAATTTGGGGATTAATAAAGTATCTATCTATCTATCTATCTATCTATTATATAGTGCCTTTCATATCTATCTATCTATCTATCTATCTATCTATCTATCTATCTATCTATCTATCTATTATATAGTGCCTTTCATATCTATCTATCTATCTATCTATCTATCTATCTATCTATCTATCTATCTATCTAATCCTGCTTACTATACCAAATTCTTTCTATCTATCTATCTATCTATCTATCTATCTATCTAATCCTGCTTACTATACCAAATTCTATCTATCTATCTATCTATCTATCTATCTATCTATCTATCTAATCCTGCTTACTATACCAAATTCTATCTATCTATCTATCTATCTATCTATCTATCTATCTATCTATCTATCTATCTATCTATCTATCTATCTATCTATCTATCTATTAGCAGGCAGCCGTGTGGCTTTCTATAGCGCCCTTCTGTATTAGGCTCCATTCCCTGGCACTTCAATAAGCTGTTAAAGTGATTACTGGCGGGTTAGTTGACTTGTGTAAGATTGAATTTATAGGCTGTGTGCTAACAGGCAGCCTTGTGACTTCACATGGCACCTTGCAGTATTAAGCTTCATTTCCTGGCACCTTACAAATGCTCAGCTTAATGTGTTAATGGGCAGGTCAGGTGACTGACACTCACATGGTGAATCAGAGGCGATGACACAACAGATGCCCCGTGATGGCCAGTATAGCTCCTTTCTATATAGAACTCCACCCCGTGACACTTTACAAGTGCTCAGCTTAATGCATTTATAGGCAGGTTAGGTAACTTGT
>NW_024377066.1:0-5000 GCF_016835505.1 Polypterus senegalus | reverse complement strand
AGAGAGAATTTCAGACAGTACTAGAAGGGGCGGAGTTTGAATGGCATTGACAGAAAGTGAGAAACAGGCACTGACAGAAGGGGCGGGGCCAGAGACAGACAGACAGACAGAAAAAGATGGACAAGGTCAGAAGAGGCGGAGCCTGACAGAGAGAGAGAGAGACAGACAGAAAGAGAAAGACGGACACTGTAAGAAGAGATGGAGCCTGACAGAGAGAGAGAGAATAATAAAGAAAGTCATGGACAGAAAATGTCAGAACAGGTGGATTCTGAGAGAGATAGAGAGAGAATTTCAGACAATAGAAGGGGCGAAGTCTTAATGGCATAGACAGAGAGTGACAAACAGGCACTGACAGAAGGGGTGGAGCCAGAGACAGACAGACAGACAGACAGAAAAAGATGGACAAGGTCAGACAGCCTGACAGAGAGAGAGAGAGAGACAGACAGAAAGAGAAAGACGGACACTGTCAGAAGAGGCGGAGCCTGACAGAGAGAGAGAGAGAATAATAAAAAAAGTCATGGACAGACAAAGTCAGAACAGGTGAATTCTATGAGAGATAGAGAGAGAATTTCAGACAGTACTAGAAGGGGCGGAGTTTGAATGGCATTGACAGAGAGTGAGAAACAGGCACTGACAGAAGGGGCGGGGCCAGAGACAGACAGACAGGCAGAGAAAGATGAACAAGGTCAGAAGAGGTAGAGCCTGAGAGAGAGAGAGAGACACCCCTCCTTAAAGTTCAATGTATTATAAACAGGAACAATAGGCAATTTAAACACACATTAATAAAAGACAATTAAATATAAAAAGAAATACATTTCCATAACCTTCAGTAATGCTTTATAACACTTTTCAATAATAAGTCAATAACAAACACTAAGAGACTGTTAGTTAATTTAGAAATAAATTAAAAATAGCATTTAGAAATGTTATTAAATAAGTCAATAACAGCTTTAAACAAATTGGGTGAAGTCAAGTGTGGTATCTCACTGGGGTCAGTGCTGTGGCCGCTGCTTTTCTTTTTTAATATACATAATTTTTTTGGATAGTAATATAAATAAGCTTTTGAAGTATGCAGATGATATGTAGTTAGGAGGGATTGGCAGATCATCTTGAATCCATTGAATCAGACGAACATAGACAGCATTCAGGCACTTAATGTGAGTCAATGTAGAGTATCACATGGAGAAAATAAAAATGTGAGGTCTGCACACACAATGGGAGGTCTGGAAATGGAGAGCACACCTTATGAGAAGGATTTAAGAGTCATAGTGGACTCTAAGCTATCGACTTCCCGACAGTGTTCAGAAGTCATTAAGAAGGCTAACAGACTGTCAGGTTATATAGCGCCTTGACGAGTGGAGTACAAGTCACAGGAGGTTCTGCTCAAGCTTTATAACACTCTGGCGAGGCCTCATCTGGAGTCCTGTGTGCAGTTTGGTTCTCCATAAAGACATAGCAGCACTAGAGGTGGTCCAGAGAAGAGCGACTGGGATGATTAGAGGACTACAGGGGATGAGTTATGAGGAAAAATTAAAAGAGCAGAGCCTTTACAGTTTAAGCAAAAGATTAAGAGGAGACCTGAGTGAAGTGTTTAAAATTATGAAGGGAATTAGTCCAGTGGATTGAGCCTGTTATTTTAAAATGAGTTCATCAAGAACACGGCGACACAGTTGGAGACTTTTTTGGGTAAATTTCACAAAACTTTAGGAAGTTTTTACGAACTGCAGACACCTGGAATAGAAGACCAAGTAGTGTGGTGGACAGGAGGACTTTATGGACCTTCAAACTTGACTTGATGTTTCTTTGGAAGAAATAAGTGGATAGGACTGGCTGAGCTTTGTTGGGCTGAGTGGCCTGTTCTCGCCTCGAAAGTGTTCTAATGTTAGCAGTGGCATTCCTGTAATACACAAGTCATCTGTGATGTCAAGATGAGAAATGGCAAGTATGGTGGGGGATGGTCTGGGTCAATTAGTGATTCATTTATTATGAGACAAATAAGCTTTGGCACATGGGATGGTGCTGTACATGGCTGCTAGTTTATTGGTAAGGTCGCTGACTAAACTCCTCAGTATTTAATATGGCCTGTGCTATCCGTTATAACAGCACATATGTCATTACATGTGCCAGGGGGTAGTGGCTACCCGCTTAGATGCTGGCATCTTATGCCATAGTCCGTACCCTATGAATGAAAGAGAGGCACTATAATGCTATAAAGCTGTTATGGAGAACATGATAGGATCCCTCAAATGCAGGTGGCAGTGTCTCAGTCTAGCAAGTAGGAAGCTGCTCTTTTAGCCAATGAAATTCTGAAGCATTGTGATGGCATATTTATGAGGTTGATTAGCATAATCCATATATGGTCGTTTAAGATTGATGGGATTCAAAGCATATTCATGTATGCACATTTACAAGATGATTGTGATTTATAAAGGTACATTGCATATAAAAGCGTGTACACCAGGGTTTAATAAATCACATTTTTTGGGGTGGGGGGGTTCAGATTTTCCAGTTTTTTTGACATACGCATTCTTTCACATTAGAATGAACAGGTTTAATAAACGAGACCCCTGGTCCTTTTCTCCATGCCAGTGGTGCTTACTTTATTTTTCAATCATGGCAGGCCACAACACAAGTGAACAGACAGATTGACCGCATACCGGCAGCAGTGGTGTGGCGCCTCCTCGAGGTCTAACATCCTAAAAAAAAACCCTTTATGATTTATTTTTGAGTTGCTAACCATTGACACATAAAACTGACCTCTAAATACAGTGGTGTGAAAAACTATTTGCCCCCTTCCTGATTTCTTATTCTTTTGCGTGTTTGTCACACAAAATGTTTCTGATCATCCAACACATTTAACCATTAGTCAAATATAACACAAGTAAACACAAAATGCAGTTTTTAAATGATGGTTTTTATTATTTAGGGAGAAAAAAAATCCAAACCTACATGGCCCTGTGTGAAAAAGTAATTGCCCCCTTGTTCAAAAATCACCTAACTGTGGTGTATCACACCTGAGTTCAATTTCCTGATTACTGCCACACCTGTTTCAATCAAGAAATCACTTCAATAGGAGCTGCCTGACACAGAGAAGTAGACCAAAAGCACCTCAAAAGCTAGACATCATGCCAAGATACAAAGAAATTCAGGAACATATGAGAACAGAAGTAATTGAGATCTATCAGTCTGGTAAAGGTTATAAAGCCATTTCCTAAAGCTTTGGGACTCCAGCAAACCACAGTGAGAGCCATTATCCACAAATGGCAAAAACATGGAACAGTGGTGAACCTTCCCAGGAGTGGCGGCCGACCAAAATTACCCCAAGAGCGCAGAGGCGACTCATCTGAGAGGTCACAAAAGACCCCAGGACAACGTCTAAAGAACTGCAGGCCTCACTAGCCTCAATTAAGGTCAGTGTTCACGACTCCACCATAAGAAAAGAGACGGGCAAGAACGGCCTGCATGGCAGATTTCCAAGACGCAAACCACTGTTAAGCATAAAGAACATTAGGGCTCGTCTCAATTTTGCTAAGAAACATCTCAATGATTGCCAAGACTTTTTGGGAAAATACCTTGTGGACTGATGAGACAAAAAGTTGAAGCGTTTTGGAAGGCAAATGTCCGCTACATCTGGCGAAAAGGAACACAGCATTTCATTAAAAGAACATCATACCAACAGTAGAATATGGTGGTGGTAGTGTGATGGTCTGGGGTTGTTTTGCTGCTTCAGGACCTGGAAGGCTTGCTGTGATAGATGGAACCATGAATTCTACTGTTCACCAAAAATCCTGAAGGAGAATGTCCAGCCATCTGTTCGTCAACTCAAGCTGAAGCGATCTTGGGTGCTGCAACAGGACAATGACCTAAAACACACCAGCAAATCCACCTCTGAATGGCTGACGAAAACAAAATGAAGACTTTGGAGTGGCCTAGTCAAAGTCCTGACCTGAATCCAATTGAGATGCTATGGCATGACCTTCAAAAGGCGCTTCATGCTAGAAAACCCTCAAATAAAGCTGAATTACAACAATTCTGCAAAGATGAGTGGCCAAAATTCCTCCAGAGCTGTAAGAGACTCATTGCAAGTTATCGCAAACGCTTGATTGCAGTTATTGCTGCTAAGGGTGGCCCAACCAGTTCTTAGGTTCAGGGGGCAATTACTTTTTCACACAGGGCCATGTAGGTTTGGATTTTTTTTCCTAAATAATAAAACCATCATTTAAAAACTGCATTTTGTGTTTACTTGTGTTATATTTGACTAATGGTTAAATGTGTTTGACGATCAGAAACATTTTGTGTGACAAACATGCAAAAAAATAATAAATCAGGAAGGGGCAAATAGTTTTCACACCACTGTATATTGAAAACCTGACAGGCAGCCTGACCACAAATTCGAAAGGCAGGCTTCAAAGGCCTACACAAGCCCTAAAATGGGCCACTTGACTTTAAACATTCAAAAAATCTTTAAATATCACAAACAGATACAAGGGAGAGGATGACTGTAAACCTGCTGGCTTAAATGAAAATAGCAAAGTATATTCTCTAAACTCTAAACTAAAGAATCTTATTTAAATAAATAAAAGAAGAACAAACAAAGAAAAAAGGAAAACAAGCAATCCAAAGCAAACAAGACTCGATCCACAATCCTGTACTCAGAATACAAAAACAGAAGCGACAAAATACAAAGAGACACAAAAAAAGATCAATACAATACTCGGGACTTTTGATCTTTTCTCCATAAACTCCAATGACACTCTGCTTGGATTTACAGTCATAGGAAAAAGTTAGGGGAAGTGACAGCGAAGGTGGGAGGGAATGAGAAGCGCCAGCCGATCGCATGTACCACCGACGCAGCCCCTGCTGCCTGCTGCAGAGAGTTGAATCTACAATAAAATAAAATAAAAATAAAAAGAGGAATAACCTTGGAGGTCAATCATCACCTCGATAGTGGATAGTAGAGCAGTGCAGTATTTATAATGGTACGCAAATTTCAGGTCAAA
>NW_024377065.1:0-25000 GCF_016835505.1 Polypterus senegalus | reverse complement strand
GACAATGTGGAAAATAATGAAATGCTGCAATCTTCATGCAAAAGGATGCCTTGGTAAAATATTTTGAAGATGCCCCAGAACCCTGCTGTGCCACTTTTAATGCATACATTTAAACAAAAGTTAATTAAATTTTTGCTTTGCCACTGAAGTCCAAATGGAATCTACAGTAATTCAAAATATCATAACATAAATTGAAAAGGTATAACATAAGTTGAAAAGGTAAATAGTATGGCAAACAGCTTTGATAGAAGTCACATTAAGACTACAAGACAAATGAGGCAGACATAACTTTAAATATTACATCTGTAATGATCCCAGTTTAATACCAACAACAATAACAACACTAAAAACACCTTTAGTCTATAAGGCTAGAAAACATAATTTAAGAAAAAACAATTAATACACAACAATATTTTATATAGTCTATATTAGACACCATCCCAATGAATGCAGTTGCATACATGTAACAAAAAAAGGTAATGGGGTTTGGGGGGCAAGCAGTTCTTTCCGCAAATGATTCTGCCATTAGGATGATTAACAATTAGTATAAACCATGCCTATAGTCATAAATAAAAATGATTGGTAGCTCATTCTGTTAGATACAATAGCTACAAGAACTCCCAGTGACTTTTACAATTTGCACATTATGTCACATATTAGAGCACATTTATCAGAAGCGGCACTTACGACTGTCCAATCTGTTGATATTTTATAAACTATGGTTACAGTGAAGGTAGCATGGAAACAATCACAATTTGCAGTAATAACATTTTTAATTTGGCTAGAAATATAAGCATCTCTCTATCATAATAAAAAAAATCTTGGGAGAGACACTTTCACGTCCCGCGAGACAAGACTTTGTGCCAAGAGATTTAACCACACTCTGGGCCAGAAAATAAAAGAATAAAGAGTAGATGACAAAGTAGAAAGTTGTAAAGAATTGAAAAACATTGCCGCGATACACATGCAGAGCAGGTTAGAGATAATAGAAGTACGAAAATTTGAACATCTCAAAAAAAGGACAGTAAAGATCGCATTAGCACAAACAAATGGAAATTATTACTCGGTGAAATAACGGAACGGCGAAAAGAGACCAAATATACTGTTTGGATTTAAACTTTAAGTCGGAGACTTGTAGATCGTCCAATTCGTGTTGCCATCAGCGAAAAGTAGTCTTTCTTCCCAATGAAGAGGCCTATATGTGGTGAAAATCCACATACACGTGCGTCAGAGATGCGAAGTTGCTGGTGTGTAGCGCAGGCAGGGGAGGTTGGCGAGCAAAGCCCCCTAGTGTGTTAATATTATCAAACACAGCAATAAAAATGTAATGTTTTCTTTATGGCTTGATGCATGCTCAATAATCCAGGTAAAGAAATTCTAGAAAGTTGATTCAGTTCACCTGGACATAGCTCTTTTCCAGGGAGATACGTTACATCACTCATCCAAATGACTTCCTCAGTCTCAGTTGACTGCAGTTTTTTCCAATCTTATAAACAGAACCTTTGCATAATGACCAAAACTAGCACCATTGACTAACAATGGACCGTGTGATCAATATATGCAAATTGTCCATTGATCAATGGTCATGAGTACTATTCACAGAGAGTTGGGGAATGGCTGCAATCACAGCATTGTAAGATGGTGAAAGATGTACCCTTAGGCCCCCTCCTCGGTTCAGAGATGGTCGTTCCTTTTTCATGTAAATGGCCTCCTTGACTCCTTGCTCAAACCAGCGTTCCTCCCTGTCCAGAATGTGCACATCTTCATTACTGAAAGAGTGACCACTGTCCTGTAGGTGTAAATAGACTGCGGAGTCCTGACCTGACGAGGTAGCTCTTCGGTGTTGTACCATCCGCTTCGTCAGTGGTTGTTTGGTTTCCCCGATGTATAATTCACGGCAATCCTCTTGGCACTTAACTGCATACACTATATTACTGTGTCTGTGCCAGGGCACCTGGTCCTTGGGGTGGACCAATTTTTGCCATAGCGTGTTTTAGGGTTTGAAAGCCACCGAGACCATGTGTTTGGAAAAAATGCATCTCAGCTGTTCCAATACTCCTGACACATACGGGATCACAACAGGTTTTCGCTTAGGCAGCAGTTGTCCTTCCTCTCTCCTGGATTGCTTAGAGCATTCTTTAAGTGTCTTCCCTGCTATGACAAAAATCCAGCTGGGATAACCACATTTTCTCAGGGCCTTTTTGATATGATGTTCTTCTGCTTCCCTGGCCGCTGTGTCTGTGGGTATGGTGTTTTTTCTGTATTGTACAGTCTTGATGATACCAATTTTGTGCTCTAGTGGATGGTGAGAGTAAAACCTTAAATACTGATCCGTATGCGTTGGTTTACAGTACACATCAACTTTCAAATGTCCCCCATTGCTGATGGAAATTTCACAATCTAAGAAAGCTAGTCTGTCACGTTTCATGGCCTCCCTGGTGAACTGGATGTGTTTGTCCACTAAGTTGATGTGGTCAGTGAATTGTGGTACCTCCTGAGATTTGATTTTCACCCAGATGTCGTCCACATACCTGAACCAATGGCTCTGTGGTGTTCTCTTTTTGTTTTCCAAACCACATGTGAAACTGTTTTACAAGATCCTTGCTAGGAATTTTATAATTTGTACTTTCAAACAAAGCATTAAATTAACCATACTAACACAGACATAAATTACTACAGTAAAGACGGAAGTATAATGTAGCAGTGTCAAAACCAATGGAGTGAACTGCAGGTTTCTCCTTTGAAAACATGTTAATTACTCCAGCATTCTATACAGAGAGGGTGAGGATGAATACTGAGGATGTAAATTCATGTGTCATCTCTCCGAGATGTTGCAGTGAAGTGAGTCAGTGGTGCATTCCAGTGTGTAAGTTTTTAAAATAAAATCCTTGCACTCTGGCTGGGTGGGTGTAGATGCATGTGGGTACAAAGCCAGATGAATGGTTATGGAATCGTTAATGAGGAATCTGGCCGTTTGTGTTTACACATGAAAACGTGATCATGAGGGGTGAGTTAAGCAAGTTAAGAGAGAGACAGTTCAGCAAAGGGAAGAGTAATTTTAAAGACCAAGTCTAACCGTGATTTCTACACTTTATTTTTATTTATTGATTTTATCTCCTCATCAGCAGTGTTTTTATTGTGGATTATTTATTTATTGAAAACTGCACTTCACTTTAATTTGGACACTCTGAATGGAAAATAAACAAGACAAAGCACTTTAGCAACTCTGTTGTTCTGTTTCCTCAATTGCCCTAGTCCTCAATCTATAACCATCAATGTATTGGCTTCAAGGAGGAGTATGTCAGCTGCAGGCAACCTAGCATTACAGATGCATTTTTACAATATAGCCAAAATACGGTCTGGAACCATGAGTCTATACCTTAAATAAACAGATGCTTAAATTGGATAAATGGCTATATGATTAAAATTAATTAATGATACATTTACACCTGAACACCAGCAAGACCAAGGAACTGGTGGTGGATTTTAGGAGGCCCAGGCACCTCATGGACCCCGTGATCATAAATACCTGGGAGTGCAGCTGGATGACAAACTGGACTGGACTGCCAATACTGATGCGCTGTGTAAGAAAGGTCAAAGCCGACTATACTTTCTTAGAAGATTGGTGTCCTTCAACATCTGCAATAAGATGCTGCAGATGTTCTACCAGACAGTTGTGGCGAGTGCCCTCTTCTACACGGTGGTGTGCTGGGGAGGTAGCATAAAGAAGAGGGACGTCTCACGCCTGGACAAACTTGATAAGAAGACAGGCTCTATTGTAGGAATAAAGCTGGACAGTTTAACATCTGTAGCAGAGCAACGGGCACTAAGCAAACTCCTGTCAATCCACTGCATCCACTGAACAGTGTCATCTCCAGTGTCACTGTCCTGCTCCACTGACTGACTGAGGAGATCGTTCCTCCCCCACACTATGCGACTCTTCAATTCCACCCAGGGGATTAAATGCTAACATTATTCAAAGTTATTGTCTGTTTTTACATGCATTTTTATTACTCTTTAATATTGTTTTTTGTATCAGTATACTGCTGCTGGATTATGTGAATTTCCCCTTGGGATTAATAAAGTATCTATCTATCTATCATTAGGAAATACATTATAATTTCATATACAAGTCAAATAAGGGTGGTAGAGAACTGGTACAGTGGTTAGCAACTGCTGCCTTACAGATCAAGAAGATGGTTCTTGAAACCCACTCCAGTTCATGTCTAGGTGAAGCCTGTGGTATCTTCTCATAGCTGTATTGGAACAGTTTCTCTACCGCAACTCAAACAGATTGGTTCAGTATTAATGTGTTTTGGAACTGACTTGTTACTCTTTTAAGTTCCTGAATTGCCCCAAAAGTCCCAGTATTCATTTAATATATAAGAATAAGTCAGATTCATAAAGCTGGTGGATATACGTATTATACTAGCATTCTCTTACCTCTGATCTGTCTCAGTTACCATGAAAATGCAGGGGATCCCCTAGATACAGAACACCAGAAACCTGGAAAAAAAAAACAAAAAATAAAATTGCTAGAACTCGTTGCTTAAACAGAAGTTCATGACTTTAGCACTGGAAGATCATAGTATTTATAATCTAGAATTTACTCATTTGTATATTTATAATGTGGATTTATTCTTATAATCCGCTGACTCTACAATAATGTTTACGATAACGCTGAACAAATAATAACCAAAACAATACATTCCAAGTATAAGCATTTCAGTTTACAAAGACTAATCAACATATGGAATATTACAAAAAATTACGCTTGAACATTACAATTTTGTTTTTTTTTTTTTTAAATGGCGGCTATACCATATTTGTAAATGAGTAATCTGAATCAGCTCAAACATTTACCCGAAGATGGTGATCTTCTCAATAAAAGCAGTTCTACTATCTTTGAAAATCAATAGAAAAGATGAAGATCACAAGGTTCATTTTTAAAAACATACTGGAATAAATCATATTTTTTGCACAGTTTCATGGTAATTCAGAAGAAGAAGAATAAAAATGGTTGTATTTAGTCTCCAAATAATAAGGCACTACAGTGTTGTAAAAAAAAAAAAAAAGGAAGAAAGCTTTGACATATATAGAGAAACTGGCACAGGGATTTGTGTATGTAAGTTTGCTTGTCAGGGATGTTTTACACATGAAGTTGCTGTTAAATAAAAATACTATACAGACATACTGGGCATTTTCTTATTTACAAAACCACTCATTAACAAATAAAAATGTAGGCTCATTTAAATTCCATCTCTGAAAGATGGCTGGTAAGCAAGAATGAAAAACCGTTAAGTAGGACATGTTTTTATTTTATTGCTTAAGATGTTATTAGTTTGCATATGCCAAGGTTGCAGAGTTCTATCTATTATAGTCAATGTTTTTTATCATTTTTTACAACCATGCCAGCGATGTGCTTTTATAAATATTATGTCATTGATGTATTCCTTTCATAACAGTGAAAGAAGGAAGCTGGGAAGGTTTCTCTCAGCTAAAAGAAGAACAAGATGAGCAATGTACTACTTACAGCTCACTCCTGCTTCCTCTGAATAAAACCAGAAAAGCCGTCTCAGCAGCTCCTGACAATTTTATAATAATTTCAGTTTCCTGATTATGTCAGTTACCACAAGAACCAAACAATGTGTATTTCATAACCAAGGTGCTTCCCAAGTAATTTGCAGTAAATCGGAATATTTCAAAATCAGAGTACTATGCACACCTGCATATTCAAAATTTACATAAATCATTTGTGACAAACAATTTTGCCAATGAAAAGTAGCATTTCCATATTTAACACCATTAACAAGAGGCCAAAAACACAATGGTAAATGAGTAAACATTTATACTATATTGAAAAGAAAACAAAAGGTTAACACAGTAAATGTGAATTACGATTTCTGGTGGATGATGGCCTTAATTATCATGATTTTCAGCTGAAGGTGCCTAACTTCTTAAACACACTAAAATCGTGGGGGATTGGGATCTATTCTGACAGCTTCGGCTGCAAATCAAGGACACACACACACAATGATATTTACTTAAATGGAGCCAATTTAACATTGACTAGACACAGATGCAAGACGAAAAGCAGAGGACAAAAAGAAAAGCAAGCACAGGCACGTGGTGAACGTATAAATTCAACATAAATAGTAGATGGGGCAGGTTTGAACCTAGGGCTCTACAGCTATGGGACAGTTTGCCCTGAACACTGCACAATAACAAATTATTCATTTTATCCAAAAAACTGCACTGGATTAACAAATTAAATTGAACACAAAAAATGTGCAACCTGAATTAGGATGAGGAAGGCAGTTTAGAGGGAAATAAACAATACTAATCAACACATCTGTCAATTTTTCATTAAAAGGGAGCTGGAGTATTCAAATATTATTTCTTTTTTTACGTTAATGCTTGTTAACCTCCATAAATTTATTAATCTCATATAACAAAGAATAAAGTACTAAAAACAGGCAGTAGGATTATACGCAAAAATGTTCAAAACTGGCAAGTGTAAAACTTTGAAGGAAAAACGGTAAGACATTTAGAAAGTAAAGGGCTAGAGCCCTATAGGTCATATATTGAAAACAATGAACCAGAAACAAAAAAATCATAACCAAATTTCACAAATGCTTTTTTATTCAACTTGTGTATGTTTGTGAGCACAAAGTGGGTCACTACCCTCTTCAAATGTATGATGGGGTGTAGTGGAAATCCATGACACTGTCCATATAAAAAGCAAACATATGTAAAGCAAATAGCTTTATAATTGAATTTATTTTATTTTACATAAATATAAGCACATTTCTCCCTAACAAAGGGATGACAACAGGCCATTTAGCTCAACCATGCTTATCAATCTTTGTTCAGTAAACTATTTCAAAAACCTGCAACAGAACAACACCTCTCAAGCTTTTTTCATTACCATTACAATATACAGAGAAGCATAAAAAAATAATTTAGCCTCTTCATCTTGTGTGTGACCATCAATGGTTAACTTAAAGAAACAAAGTCAAATATACCTAGCATATTTCTGCCTAATTTTAAACAAAACACCACTTTGAATTATAGACAACAGATGAAAACAAATGGGAGGAAATTATTATATACTGCAAAGGTAAGCAAGCTAAAAATGTACACATGGCATAACACTCAGGTGCATTCAGCAACTAACTTAACTCTTTTAGGGCAGATGTCGACTTTTGTCAACAGGAGAGGTTGAGGGCTCATGTCGACAAAATTCGACATCCAGAGGTAGAGGGCAATAATCAGTCGTAAAAGGCGACAAAACTCACTGTTACACTAAAGGCAGGCCCCTCTTTGCTTGAAGGAATGTTACACTCGTGGACACAGCATCTAATTCCTGTGTGTGCATGAGTTATGAAATGTAAACAAAGGCAAGATGGCATCGACATCTCATGAGGGAGCGAAGCAAGTGCAGAAAGCAAAATACTCAGCAGACGATGTTTAGCGCATTATCACCGAGTAGGACTCTTGACTTTTCAGACTCGGATTTTGTTGAAAGTGATCAGGAAATCGAGCAGGAGAGTGAGGAGCCAGCATCAGCTGATCCGACCCCAGCCAATGCCACCCCAGGTGATTGGCTGCCAGCTGAGTACACTTGCACCTCTGAGACACCTGTGTGCCATTGCATGCATTAGGTTGCACTGACAAATGGCTATATATTATTCAAGCAGGCAAACAGTGACAACACCATGATTGCGGCAGATTTCTGAAAGAAGGTGGTTGACGGCTTGCTGGCAGAGTATGTTGCAGTGCCTTTGGCCAAGCAAGGAAGGCAATCACAAAGAGCCGTGCCAGACAGGCTGACTGAGCGCCACTTTCCTGCAACAGACAAGGGCAAAAAGTACAAACCTGACTGTGTTATGTGCAGCAACAGGCCATTGAAAAGGAGGCACCAGTGCAACTCATATTGTAAGTGGTGCAATGTAGCAATGCATGCAATTGGTTGCTTTGAGTGTTATCATACTTTGCAGGATTTGGTTGTGTAACACATATGCAATAAGAATGTGAAATCACATAATATGCAGGCTCATTCAACATGCAAGATAGTTACTATTTGTCAAAAATAAATGTTTTTTGTTGACTGATGTGTTAAACCATTGCTTTGTGTTCATTTTAGAATAACGTGAGTTTCTGGAAAAATATTTAGCCCTAAAAGAGTTAAATGATATGAAAATTTAAGCACTTCAAGCTGTGAAACGATCTGTCTGCTTGTATAAGTGATGAGCCTTCAATCTCAGCTTTTGAATTTGGTAGAAGACTCCCCGTTTTAGTCTAGCAAGCCCTGATTGAAGCTATTGATTAGCTGTGCATATCACAATTCTGTTTGTCATTTTCATAAAAATATATGTATTACAATAACTATGAACCATTACTAACCCTCCTCTACTTTGATCACTTATCAGTATCCTGCTGTATTTGATGTCACAACTATACATCCAAGCCGTTTTCCTGCCCTTGAAAGACATCTGTGATATTGGGAGCCTTGGAATCAACGGGTGGAAAGATTTTGTCTTCATATTCAAATCTTTATATTAAATGGCCCAGCACAGATTTATACTGTTGAGCTGGGCTATTCAAATGGAGACCTGCAGACTATATATACCGCACAGGCAACCTCTAAGATGCCCAGCCTGAGGTCCTACCAAAAAAAACAGAGAAAAACTAAGAAAAACACATTTCACGAGCCTTGAGAAATATTTACATATATTCCTAGTAGTACACACTAGGAATGCAATACTCTGTATAGCCTAGCAATATTCAACCCATAATGCAGTACACTGTTGTGTGTCTAGAAGCGGTAGTATTGTACAATACAGAGATTTTTTGGTGATGGTACACACCAGTACACTGTATTGGCACCTCAGCTGCATCAGCTGGTCATGCCATCAACAACATATGAAATTATACTGTAATTCATTGTGCTCTGAGTATTAGTTGCATTACACTTTCATTAAGTGAGTGTGGAGTTTTCACAAATTAATCTAATTGCTACTCCAATGAGAGCCTCGTTACTGACAAGCACTGTCTCCGCACTTCTCTTCATACGATTGGTTGGCCCTCCAATCACATGCTCCAGTCCTGAAGGTTCATGGATGATATGAGGACGATGATCAGCTATTGATACTTAAAGCAAAGAACAAATTAGAAAGACTTCATTTGATGAAATCATGCAAAATTTCTGTAATTCTCTTTAAAACTCAATCAAATTAAGCACTGCTCTACTTTGTTGTAGAATGTAAAGCTCATTAGTAACCCACAGTTAATATTCTTTAATTTTGGAAATTCTGTTTATGTAATTTTAAGCTATCAAGCACAATATTATGCAGTACAGTACATGTATGCAGGTGGCGTAATGGTAATTTCTTTTTTTTCTCTGTGTTGCATCGACATCGTGCACCAGAAGGCGTGAGCTTATTCAGTGCAGCAGGAACACTCAATAAAACTGAATAAAAAAAAAAAAATAAAGTGACAGTGAGATACGAAGAAGGCAGATTCAGCAGCATTTGTGTGTCAGCTTTTATCCCTCCAGATCAGAGAATGTCCAGGTCCATTGCCTCAAAACACTACTCGCATCCACAGTTATTCCCAGTTTCAATTAAAAACTAACAGCGTCAGATCCCTAGGGCGGTGTATGTATGGTGATCGTGATTGAGAGAATAAAAGTGAAAAAAAAAGGTAACTTTTACAAGTACAGTACTATAAATGTACACGGTCTGTTACAGACGCAAACAAAATGTATGAGTGTACTGTATAATATTAACAATAAGAACAACGCACTACTGAAAACAGCAAATACAGGAGACAGTCAGGATCGAACCAGGGACTCTTGTTTACAAGTCAGCAAATCTTACCGCTACGCCACGGAAGCTGTTGCATCGCCCTTGACCCTTTTCTGAAAGTGTTTATTTGATCTTTGGACTTCAGGCTTCACACATTCTATAGTTTATGCCTACATTTTGTAACATTTATTACTAAAATATGAAAAAGTTTGTTTTAACAATGTGTTTACACAGATTACAGTAGAAATGGAACACACATGAAATGCATGTGTTCCAAATAACGATCTATTATTTCCACTCTAAAACTCCGGCAGTTCACTCACTCCCAGATAATCAAACAAGGTATGAGCTGTGAACTTTCTGCGATGGTGGGGGGGATGGAATAGCCGGCTGCTTGCTACTTGTCTTAATCAGCACATTTACAGGACAAAAGACGGTGATGGAGAGGTGCAAACGGATTTAAGGTAGGCCGGATTTCCGAGTTCTCATAGGCTCTGGTAATTCTAGTGTTAAAACAAATCTGAAATTCCCTCAGTGTGTAGCAGACGTTGCACTCATGTATGTTAGTTACTGTAATCATTTGTTATGGGTTCGTCCACTGATAGCTTTGATAGTTTTTTATTCTGTTAAATCCACTTTGTGATGGGCCTGGGCCATACATGACCAAAATATTTTTTTTTTTTTAATTTGTTATTGCCTGCTGCATACCGGCTGTTGAAAAATGTCTTGTCCAGCTAAATTTTTTGGTTTGAAAATCTGGCCCAACTAAATTTATAATTGAATAGCTCTGCTGTATAGTGATTCGAAGGGAGTGTGCAGCTCGGGATCTCCAGGACTGTGAAGATAGCTGATTTTGTTTCATCCAATTGCCCTGGAATTCCCCAAGAGGTTTATTTTGCTCAGGAAAGAAGTTTCTGTTTTCCTCTCCACTGTCATCAAATGACCATAGCTCAATAATAATGTTAATGAACAGATATTGTTGGGTTACCGTTATATTTAGCAGTTTGGAACTGCTGTTTTACTGCATGTTTAAACAAATCTGAATGTTTACGAATGAGGTATGACTGTAATTGCATTTTACTTGTGAAACTGTTATAGTGCTCTGAGCCTAAACTCAGTAAAAAGCTGTATACAAAAAGACACTGAATTATACTGAACTTTAATAACATATAATAAAACAAAATACAAAGCAGAAGAAAGTAGAATATTTAACATTTTTGCTATGAATTTCTATATTGTTTCACTTCGTTGCACAATCTCTGCAAATACAAATTTTAGGCATAGGCGCTTATTCCTTCAGTTTATGGATGCACCATATATCTAGAACAGCACATTAAAAACTAATAAAAAAGTAAGCCTCAGGAACGTCATCAACAACTCTTTGATTCTCCAAACACTATGCTTGCTTTGGGTTTGGGGGTGTCAGGATTCCTCTCAAAACTGAACAAACAATTTTGTTGTAAGGCACGTTTCTATGGATCCTAAGAACAAATGAAAAAATTTTAAAAGCTATTTAAATAGCTGTCTCTGTCATTACAAGTGAAACAAGGAAAGAGGATTTCACACAAACTATTAAATCACAGATTAATGTCCAGAGGCAGCTTGGATAACCTCTGAACAGGAGCAGAAGAGAAGCAGTGCCATAAACAGCTAAGAAATGTTCTTATAATTACCCTGCAGATATAAATTTGACAAAAGAATCCTTCAAATAAAGAAAAGCTCTAATAAAGGAGAAACATGGAAATTGTAGACGGATCAGCAAGAATTCAATGAATGTAAAGTACTAGTAGAACAACAAACTCATTCTGTATTTTGTGAGAATGTTATGCTAATTATAAATGCAAAGAATTATTATTAAAAGAATTATTATTTACTTTTAGTTTTACCAGTAAACACTTCAGGCTAACTGGTTCCAACATTTTTAGAATAATTTCTGTAAAAGACAGAATACAGCGGAATGTTTAAAGAGATCCACAATCATATATGTTAAAGGACTAAAATATTTATTTTTCTGAGAAGAAACTTACAGAAGAAAAACACAACAAAAGCAACCTTTTAATATGAACACAAATTGCACTGTGTTGTATAAATTTTTATTTCATTGATTTTATTTGAAGAAAACAACATTCCATACAATCAAGTCAAACTTAAACCAGAATTCAACTTCGGCCCAAGAGAAAGATAGGAGAGACTATAACATGAGCAAATCTTTAAAAACACAAAGAAAGGAGAATGTCCTTTTCCCCAATATAAATGTTTATTCTAAGAATTGATTAATCAGATCCTGCCATATTTTAAAGTTTTGGACAGATCCTGTAAGTGAGAATTAATTTTTTTCCAATTTCAAATAATATAAAACATCAGATACTCACTGACTTATAACAGGTGGGATGGGATTCTTCCAATTGTGCAAGGTAAGTCTTAGTGCTAGTAGTGTGGTATAAGCAATTACAATCAATTGGTCCTTCTCCACTTTAAGCACATCTGGGATTCCACCAAATACGGCTGTTCATGAGTTAAGGGTGATTGTGACACCAAAGGCTGTCTGATAGGCATTCAAAGATATTTGTCCAGAATGAGGTTAATTTGGTCCATACCCAAAACATGTGGCCCAGTCAGGCAAGAGCAAAATTGCACTGTTTACGTGTTCAATCTTGCCCTGGATACATTTTGGACAATTTTAAATGAGAATCATGTGCTCGCTAAAAGATTTTAAGTTGGATGATTGAATGCTTTGCACAAATGGAGATGGAGTGTATTCTATGCATGGCTCCCTTCCACTCCTTTTCAGAGATGTTAAATGAAAGATCCTTTCACTAACAGTAGGATCTTTGTTGAGATGTTGTCAGATTATTCAAGACTATTCAGTTTGCTTCTGGAATAGAAATGGGTGGGATGGGAGGGAAACTGGGCAGGTTCGTTTTAGCAAAATTTCTGATTTGATAGTAGTAGAAAAAAATGTGTTAATGGGAAGTTAAATTATGGTGTAATTATTTATAAGATGCAAAGACATTATCTATATACAAATATGTAACTGTTTTAATTCCAGACAAATTTCAAACATTAATTACTGTGTAGGTTTGAGAGGACAGAAAAAGACAATTATGATGTAAAGATTTAACAGATAAGAGCTTCTCTGTCTTACCAGTTACTCAGACTGTGAAACCATCAAACATTGGTTTCACAGTCTGAGTAACTTGATGGATAATTTGATTATCTGTATATTGACAATAATTTGTATTTACTGGGGCACAAAGTAGGGCATATAAAGAAATACAGCAAGATTTTATTTCTTTTGCAGACCAGGCTTGAGTATATTCTTCAACTTGTGTCGACCTCCAGGTCTTTATAGCCTAAATATTTGCCACCCAGTAATAAAATTGAAAGTTAGGTTGTACCATGCCCTCTTCTGCTTTAGATCATTGTAGAGTTGACCTTTGAGTGCGTGGATCTTCCAAATTCTAAAAAAATTATGTTATAATTGAAACTAATTTCTTAAAGAAGTCTCTGTTAATGTATATGGGGATGCCCTGAAATAGAAGCTTGGAAAGGATGCTCATCTTGATGGTATTGATTCTTCCTGTTAAATGTGAAATGGAGGGTAAAACATCTGTCCACATCTTGTTTAATTTTTTTCATGCAGATAGCAAAATTTTGATGAAAATGATCTTTATGTTTACTTGTGATGTTTACCCCTCTGTTAAAATAAATGGGAAGGTGTCCGGTCTAATATTGTTTGCTAGAGAGTTCACTTTTATTCAAATTAATTTTGAGTACAGATATGTTCTGCAATTCTGCTAGTGCATTGAGGACTTCTATTATGTAAATTTGGGGATCTGATAAATACAGTATCATATCATCTGCATAGAGTGATATTTTCAGATCAAGTCCTTCTCTGGTAATCCCCTTTACCTCTGATAAATTTCAAAAGTAAATGGTTAATGGTGCAATGGTGATTGCAAAGAGCAATGGTGATAAGGGATATCCTTGTCAAGTACCACATTCTAGTTTGAAATTATGTTGTTAATACAAATAGTCTTCTGGACTGGTATAGAGTAGCTTGATCCATGCACATATATTGGGGCCATACCCACATTTATGCAAAGCTGTGAATAGGTAGTCCCATTCAACTATGTCAAATGCTATTTCTGTGTTCAAAGATAATAAGATCTCTGGTGTGCTAGATTTTATGGGCAAGTATATTACATTAAACATATATCGAAGATTAGAAGCTAAGTGTCTTGTCTTTAATAAATCCGGTTTGGTCTTGTAATATTACAGAGGGAAGGACTTTCTCAATCCTTCTAACTAGACACTGGGAAAGTATCTTAACATCATTAAGTCTATTTATGGAACAACGTGTGATTTGTTGCACTTGTCTCAGGATGCAACTCACTAAATTAAGTGAATATGCAAAACACAAAACTTGCATATGCAGGACACTTTCATGTGCAGTGATGCCTCTGCTGTGTGTGTATCATTATACAAAAGGTACGTAACAATTGTGCCAAACTGTACTCAGTTTAGTATGAACGTTAAACATTTGTTTGTGCTTTTTCAATTGGATTTTTAAAAAATTCCCTGCTACACTTGGGTCCCAATCCAGGTGGTTAGTCGTGTGGTGGGTGCAGCAACACACTATCAGCGCATGCTCCCAACAACCTCCTTTTGACATTTGTGCTTGCCTTTGCTTCATTTCAGTCATGTGATACAAGCCCACATTTTGTACTGGCAATATTTTGAATCACAAAGTTTGATGCAATGCAATTTTGTCTAATGCCTAATCTCTGTGCTGCACCAATTAGAGCTGACAAATACCCAAAAATTAAGTTTGAAGATCATATTAAGTAAAAAGTAAATAAATACCTAACCATTTCCTAAACCTGCTTATTCCCGAGAAGGGTCACAGAGGACTGATGCCTCTCCCAGGCCGCACTGGGCATAAGGCTGGAGCAATCCCTGGAAAGGGGCCTGGGCTAGTCCATCACAGGGTGAATGCACATACAAGGGCCAATTTAGCATCACCAATCCACCTAACCTGCATGTCAATGGACTGTGGGAGGGAACCCATACAGACACAGGGACAGCATGTAAACTCTAAGTAGGGAGGATCAGGAACGTCAACCCCGATCTTCTTACTGTGAGGCAACAGAGCTACCACTGCAATGCTGTCCCGCCCAAAAAGTAAATATTCAAACCTATGTGAACGCAGGTCAAAAGTTCTAGGTGCTACAGAATGAAGTACTTATGCAGATGACATGTGCAGCCTTTAAGGAACTTGAAAACACAGCTTTTTACATAAATGGGATTCTCTGTGCCTACAATAAACATAATCAAAGAAAAAAAAGTGGAACCCAGCACACTTTGCACTGCCTGCTGCATACATATTATGACACCAAGACAAAAATCGCTCACGATTCTTTAAACACATTAAAGGTGGTCATTATTTTAAAACCACAACCAGCCATGTGTCCATGTCTTTTATATATAAACTGAGGTACTTTGGCATGTATTTCACAAATGAAGTAACTGAATGAAGTTACAACTTTGACTCCATTACTAGTTATGATCCAGTTTAAATGTGTAGGTGTCGATGGTAAACCACAAACTTTGTATTTGTTTATTTAAAGCTGCTGTCATGCTGCAGGTTAATTCTGATTTTCTCACTCATATCTGACACAGATGTGATCATTTTAGAGAACTGTGATAAGCAGAAGTACAACCCAATAAAATGTATTATTAAAATAGGATCATACATTTTCAGAAAGGATGTCTTGCATTTTTTTCTGTTTATGTTTCACCATTAGCCTTGTATTTATGTTGTACTTATTCTTTCATACTATATTGGCAAATATTGTACAGAATGCAGGCTCATAAATGGAAGGGTGCTTATCAAGATTAAATTGAATGGAGCTAATCTGAATCTTACTCTTTGAAGTCAGTGGTCCTACGGTAATCTGAAGATTAGAAGTCAGTTCTTAAAAACACAAACAAATAAAAACAGCCAGTACAAAATATATTATAGAAACACTACATAATATAACAAATTTTGGAATTTTGAATAATGGGGGTGTAGTTAGTAATGAAGACAGTCACAGGGGAAAACACTCGAAATTCTGTAAATAACAATCCTAATGGGATTACATTCATCTTTTCACAGAAGACTTCACCAGCTCAATTATAACAGCCAGATTGCAAATCTCTCTTTCGCACAAAAATAGAAAGGCCAAACTAGAAATTTAAAGACATACAGATATAGAGTATATATCCATCCATCCATTATCCGACCCGATATATCCCAACTACCAGGTCACGGGGGTCTGCTGGAGCCAATCCCAGCCAACACAGGGTGGAAAGCAGGAAACAAACCCCGGGCAGAGCGCCAGCAATTTAGAATCGCCAATGCACCTAACCTGCATGTTTTTGGACTCTGGAAGGAAACAGGAGTACCCGGAGGAAACCCACACAGACATGGGGAGAACATGCAAACTCCACGCAGGGAGGACCCGGGAAGCGAACCCGGGTCTCCTAACTGCAAGGCAGCAGTGCCACCCCTAGAGTATATAGTAAAGTTCATAATCTAAGAGACATGAGTAGAAGAAATAAGCATAAATCACTACCAATGTGAAGGCAAGGGAGAGAATGTGGAGAAAGGAACAAGCTGCAGTCAATTCAAAACCTGCCTCTGCACCTTTGGCATTACCTCTACTATATTTCAAATAATGGGCATGCATGAATGCCTCTGAAAGTGGTTCACTGACCTTTATTGATGAGGAAGATAATCATTGGAATAAATAATAAATAAATAAAATGAGATCGCTGTGTGCTTTATAATCATTACCCTTAACTAAGCAGATACCTTTACATAAGGCAAAAAAAACCTCATATATATATATATATATATATATATATATATATATATATAATTAATTTATGGGTATGGCAATAAAGTGCAAAATATAGTTTAATAGAAAACTAAATTTATGATAGGATGTGCAACCATACACTAAATATAATAAAAAATATATATATATTTTATTTTGCAAACAGAATACCAAAAAAAAGCCCAAAGAAATGAAAACAGCACAGCAAGTATAACAATTTGGTCTGAAAACAATCTATGAAATCTGACAAAGCAAGCTGTATGATTACGGAACTCTGTCTAAAATGGCTCTTAATATATCATAAAACAGCAAATAGAATTCAAAGGATTCAGCACATCTGGCATATTAATTTTATAATCACATTCAAGAGTTCTCACGAAGTTGTGAACAAATCTGAAGATACTCATGGAGAAAGTTAGATTATTTTCTTAATTTGTGATAATACTGAACATTGCTTTACTACTGAGTTGTAGAGGATGGATTGAGATATTTCCAGTTAAAAAAATAAAGTTATGCTATTGGTATAAATGATATTATAGCTGATTTCTCAGAACCCACTTTTACCTCACTTGGTGTCAGTCCAAATATTGCTGTTAATGCATTAGAAGCAATTTTAAATCCAAGGCTATTCAAGACATGAAGACAAAAATATTTGCCAAAAATTATACAAATGTAAGACTCTGTCAAAATATGTGACCTAGTGATGCAGCTGCTTGATAACATCCTCACCCATGGTACAATTAATACAATTTTAGTTGAGATATTCCGTTTATGAATAATGAATGGTTTTAGTTGAATTGTGAAGTGTTTGTAACATAATGAACTAGAGCAGGCATGTCAAACTCAAAACAGAAATCTGTGCAGCCCGCATCATAGATCCTAGTTAGCACTGAACTTGTACAAAATGATTACTATCATTTGTGATTGAATCATTCTGCATCTTCAGCGTTACTTATTGACTTTTCCGACTTCTGCCTTCTGACAAAAGCGCATTTTCCCATGGCATTATGGTACTGGAAGCATCATCTGCTAGTATAGCCACGAGCCTTGACCAAAGTCAATGAGCCGCAATGTCAAAACTGAAGTGCTAGGCTGCAGCAGTGGGCAGCCTTACGCATGTGCAAACTGTGCACCTGCACAGGTCCGCCAAATCCCAGGGGCCGCTCCGCCAATATATATTGTATATAAAACAGAAAGAAAAAATAACGATACAGTTGACGGCAATGTGGCCGAGAAACATCGTGTTTCTTGTTAATTAGCATGCTGTATTTATTAATGTCGCTAGAGTCGGAGCAGTAAGCTATATGTAGTATTATAACGTTCTGCCGTAATGAGAATATCATGGGCCGCCACTTGGTTACAGCTATGCAGTGTCCGCAACGGACGTGGCCATCCGCCGTGAATAAGATACCATATTGACATTGGTGGGCGAAGGGGCCCCTGATTCTTTCTCTGCCCAGGGTCGCCACAAGCCTAGAGCCGCCCCTGCTAGGTTACACTACTGACTGGGCTGCTGGGACTGGCCACTGGGCAGAACTGACCATCATGAGTAGTAATAGCTCGCATATTTTCACTTTTTTTGCTCTAGTTTTGTGTAATTTTGTGCTAGTATTGTAACGAACAGTGCAGACTACAGCTGAAGGTCTGAAGTTAACGCGAGAAGTTGGTGAGTTGTTAATTTAACATATTTTTGTGATTTTGAGTTTGTAAAATTAGTGTAGGTCAGGTGGCTTTTTGCATATCGGCTTATTTTACAATATAAACTTTGAAGTAAACTTAGTAAAGTAAAATTTGATTTTTGGAGGATTTGTTTTCCAACTTGAATTACTGAGAAATTAATTCAGTAAGCGTTTTCATGAATGTATTTCACAGGAACAGGACTTTGCACTGTTCTCTTACAACGTTGCGAATGCGCCTGAGAATATTCAAATGGAATTGATTGAACTGCAGTCAGATTCTATTCTGAAGGCAAAACAAAACAAAGTTGGCGTGCCAGGCTTGTATGCTTACCTGCCACCCTCGTATGTGCAGATCTGTAAGTTGGCATCGAGAGCACTGTCTATATTCGTAAGCACTTACCTTTGTGAGCAATTATTTTCGTTAATGAAAGCTACCAAAACCCCACATTGCTCAAGACTTACTGTTGAATACCTGTCGTCATCCCTCATAAAAGTTGCAGCTGCACAAGATTTCAAGCCTGATATTGATGAACTGGTTACTAACAAGAGATGCCAAGTGTCGGGACAAAAGAAACAAATCTCACACTGTAAGACTACTATATAAGCAATGAAAATAATATAATAATATAAGGACCTAGCTAAGAGACTAAGACTCTAATTGTACGCGGTTGTACGGAGAGTGTATGGAAATAAATTGCCTTTCTTTAAACTTTAAGTTTTACATTTTTTAAAGTTTTCAGTATTGGAAGGAAAGCTACAGTAACTTTGTATAATAGTATTTGTTACAGTGTGGCAAGCTGACACACGTATGGTGGTTGAAGTGGCCAACCAGTGGTACTGAGTTTGACATGCCTGAACTAGAGTGTATTTATAAATTACTGAATTCCATTCCTTATCTGACATTTAAAATCAGTATCCCTTTTCAATATTTCCCTAAGATTATTTTATAGCAAATCCCTCAAAATTTGTTAATATAATCTGATGATGCTGTCTGAATCATCATATTAGCCAGTATCATTTCAGGAACAGACGGGCACACTGTGCTCCTAATAAAGCCTGTAATTTAGATATCGTAGAAAAAACGGTGCCACTGGAACACCAAACCTAGAGCAAGGTTATTTTAGCTACCTTTTTAAAATCCGTTTTGACATGTATATTATTTTCAGCTGTTAATTCATTTTCAGGTTAGTTTCAGTTTGATCATTTCTAATTTAGGTTTTACTTTGGTTACTTACCTCAATTAGTTTTTAATTTCAGCTAAGTTTTTCTTTTAGTGATTGAATGAAGATGAAAATTACAAAATGGAAGCTCTGCCTACATAGCAAAGGGATCGTTGAAACATGGAGACAGGGTCAATAAAGGCCCAGGCAGACTATATTTAGCTCCAGCCAACTATGCAGAGATATCTTCTGAACAGTTTGTAAAATGTGTCTCACTCACATTGCAGCCGTGTACATCTGTTGAACAAGCAGGCTGTTTACTCTGGTGGCAAATAGGCATTTTAAATTTTGGATCAAGTACTTCATACTACTCTATGAAGGAAGGATAATTCACACAAGCTGCTGGACAATTCTGATTCAATAAATGACTGCATCAGCACATTTGATCTCTGTACTCTATCAACAAAGTTGATTAAAAAAAAACTACTTCTTGCAGAGGCAAATTTAAAGCTTATTGACCAGAATAAAGTCATTTTGTAGTTGTTTGTAGTTTTGTGTTCTTTTTTTCAACATGTCATGGTCTTCACCTTTTATATAGACCTCTTCATTAAAGCACTGGAAGAGTGTGCTTGAATTGGTCAGGTTCTTTTCCTTTAATTGAGTTTTATAAACCAGACAGCCACATTATCAATTACACACATGCTCTTGATACTGTCAGTGTCATACTCAAAGTACTCCCAGACAGGACCTTTCCATTTAGGAATGACTCTTTACTGTGTGCCAAGTTCAAAAACATGCTCTGTCTAGGCAGCTGACAGCTGTCATGCCCATTAAGACTACATAGCCGTAAAGTGAAAAATGGGGAACAGTCAATAGCAGTGTTCCCTCTAAGGATCCAGTTGGCATGAGCAAAACATTTCAAATACATTATCCTGTCAGCACTACATACTATTATACAATATAATTATAAATATACATATATAATAATCTGACATTTTATGCATTACTAAACACGCCTGAAGTGTATTTATTCAAGTGCCATGTTTAAACTAGTCAGGCACAAACTATTTATTTACTGATTCATTCATCAAACTGAACAGATACTGTATGTTAAAAAAAAATTGTAGGAACAGTAAATTATTTAGTTTATTTTTTTTTATTTATCAAATATACAGTGGTACCTTGGTATACACATCCGCTGTGGAATAAGTCCAACTTGGTATACGTCCTGTTTGGACGCAAAAAATTTTGCTTGGTATACAACCTTTGTTTGGAATACGACTCGCGTGCTAGAACACCGTGCACTACCCTTGTTTACCTCTCTCGAGACAAAGCCACAACTGCCCACAAGCATCAGTATGCCAGTTGCTAGTATTCAATGAACAACCCGTGCTATAACAAATTTTCATGTGATTTTGTGTTTTTCACATAAATTTGAATTGATTGTTGAAAAGTATGAAGTTGGCATGCATATCCGGGACATGGTTGCTGCATACCGTATACCGAGAATGATGGTATCTACGATTGTGAAAAACAAAGACGTTATTAAAAAGTAAATGTGAGGTTAAATTTTCATTTATTTCATCCAATTGCTTTTGTATTTATGTATGTTAGTATTAAGCAGTGTTTAAATTATTCTATACAACCCCATCAATGTATAATATGCCAATAACAATAGAATTTTTTTTCATGGGAACGGAATAATCATTTTCCCTTTATTTTTTATGGGAAAAATTTGTTTGGTATATGTCCTGTTTGGTATAAGTCAAAGGATCTAGAACAGATTAAGGATGTATGCTGAGGTACCACTGTATTAATATTGTATTATAATGCATACTATTGTATTTCTAGCTGCAGATTTGTCTCTTAAGTATTCATTTAACAATTACTTTTGTCGTAATCAAATAAGCATTTCATATTGTTCTGTATGTATAGCTTGTAAGTGAGAAATAAAAACGGATTTGATTTTTCATAAATTATACTCTACATACAAGTAGATTAAAAATAATTCAAAATTGATTTAAAACTAACTGTAAAATAACTAATGTCCAGAATACATTCCATTTTTTTAACAATAATAATGTTTATCATTCATTTATTTGTTCATCACCAAAACCAACTGAACTACCAGGGCCTAATTTAACATTATTAAGGTACACAACAGTCCTCACAATAAGACAAAAAAGAAGCGGAAAATAAAAAATAAAACACCGGACCAGAGAGTCACTTTCAAAAAAGCTATCAAAAGAGAGACTGGGTAAGATAATGTTTAGGCTTACCACAAACAGTCTGATGAGGGAGGGAAACTGAGTTCATCTCTATTTCAGCACTATAGTTAACGAAATTTAAAATGCTTTACACACAAGTGTATATTTCTGTTTGCACATTTTACAGAATGTGCTCTGTTGAAGCTATTCAAGTTCAAGTTGGGCAGCATTCACTGGTACAGTGCATTGCCGCTCCCACTATATGATGAAACAACTCAGGATCTTAGTTGGCAACCCCCCAGGCAAACCCATCCAGAAATTACCCTCTATCTGCCGCAGCTAGGTGTTACGTGGGCGACCCCTTGGCCTGGTCAAGCCACTCGAGTCCCCAACAATGAGGATCTTACGAGCTGGATCACCCTCAGGGAAACGCACCACACTGCCGTAATGCCATAACTGACGTTCCCTCACAATGCAGGTAATGTGCCTAGATTCGTGACTCCATGAGCAACCGCTCATTTGACACAAAGTCAAACCAACGGCACCTAAGGATTTTCCGGAAGAGACACAGTACCAAAGGAGTCCAGTCTTCGTCTCAGGTCACTGGATAGCGTCCATGTCTCACAACCATATAGCATGACAGGAAGCACCAGGACTCTAAAGACTCGGACCTTCGTCGTTTTACATAGATATCGGCAGTGCCACAAACACCCCTTTCTAGCGACCTCATGACCACCCACCCCCCATGCTCTCCCAATCCATCTACTGACTTTATAGGAAGAGTCACCAGAGACATTAATGTCACTGCCAAGGTAAGTAAACCTCTCGACAAGGTCAACACTCTCTCTGCAAACAGACACTGCTGATAGCTGTACCCAAGAGGTCATTAAAGGCCTGGATCTTGGTTTTTATCAAGGAGACTTGCAAGACCAGACATTCAGACTCCTCGCTCAATCCCTTGAGTGCACCGATCAGAGCCTCCATTGACTACACAAAGATCACAGCATCGTCAGCAAAATCAAGATAGGTGAATCTTTCATCAGCAACAGATGCCCCACAGCCGCTGGACCCCACAACCTTGTCCAACACCTAGTCTATATAAGCACTGAACAGAGTAGGAGCAGAACGCACCCCTGAGCTATTTAAGTTATGCTGTCTTAAAAATAGTTATACCTTGCATACATCAGCATAATTTTAAGAATATTATAATTGTTACGCATTTTGGCAACTCAACTGTGAATCTAATTTGTCTTAAACCTCTGTTTCTGGGTCTTTTAGATAATTTAACGTCTTGAATTCAGATCAGAGGTGATTGTTTTCTTCTTCAAATCTGAGGGTTTTTTATGTTTTTGTTTTTAATAAATATCTTGAATATCATTGAAAATCTATGGGATGATTTGAAGCAGGCTGTCCATGCTCGGCAGCCATCAAATTACTATTAGTAGATAAAAGGAAAGATTCATGCTTCTCTTTATGTACAGTTTGTTTCTATTATCAAGACAGTTACAGAGTAAATTACATCAGTGTGAAAATAAACTATGTGGTATTCAATTAATAAAAGATATATACTTACCATTTATCACATAGTCACAGATCCAACTTTATTGACTAAGAACAAATAACACCAAATTCTTAAAATTTTCAAGTACTGTCAAAAATACTAAAATCCACAATTGTGTGATGAATTTTTTAAAATCAAGAGGATTTCAATAAAAAGGCTAGACTTAGGATATTCCTGTAAGAACTGATTTTTTAAAGACCTAACTCCATTTTAATTTCATTAATTTATGAAACAATTAGAGTGAATTTATACATTCATTTTCACGATGACTATTGCACATTCTCTGAGTGATCCATCACATTCAGTACTAAGCACCAAAGCCATTTGCCATTCAAATATTATGCAGAAAACTATAATTTGATGAATGAGCAAACACTTTGATTTCTAACAGAAGCTTATACATGAAAAAGTGCAGTTTTATATTTCTTATATGCCAGACAGGCTTTATTCCTTTTTATTATTTTAATATCAGCATTTCTTACTAGCAGTATGCTCTTCTACTCAAAAATTACAAAATGCACCAAACAGCAGCATTCCTCACATTCTGTATCTTGCAAGAAAAACAATTTCTGATTCTTTCACACTTTAAACAGCTCTAAATATTCTAAATTATCTTTTTATTCGACTGTGCTCTGTAACCAGCAATGCTAACCTAAATCTTTGTTACATCTGAAACAAAATGATGCTCCAAAGCCTGAAAATCAGAACACCCAAATGCATACTTCAATATTAAACAGCCACCAATTGTAACTTCTTTTAAAATAATTCCTGACTACAGCCTGCATAAACTGAAATACACATACAAACCTGAGTATAATCATGCATTCAATGTACTACTTGTTCCTGAAAGAACAAATCAATTTATTCACTGAAATATTATTTTTCAATTTCAAATCTGTGAGTGCCACATCCCTGCTTTATGTTTTATATAAAAGAGAATAAAAAACCCACTTCAATGAATAAGTACTGGTTTTACACAGTATCTCTACAGTCTACAGTTAACAGATTTAAATTAACAAAAAGAAATGCCCTGTCTAACTGATTTTTTACATTTGTCTTTCACAGTGAGCAACTCCTAAAATAGCATATTGGTAAGGTTATCAAAAAACTAATTTGAATAATGTTTAGTTGTGAGCCTCCAACATGTTAACAGTGCCTACATACTATGTGGTTTCCAAAGCTAAGGATCCCAGAAATTTTAACAGCCACTTAGCTCATAAAGGGGGTGTTTTCCCCTTGTTTACAGGAAAACCAAGAATGGGAGGTTCCCTTTACATATGATTTCCCTTAGAACCATTCACTTTTCCTTTAGACAAGGACTTTAAGTTAGTTAATAATCTAAATGGTATGTCACATTATGTGACTTGTGCAGTATTTCAGTTGAAAATTTCATTTACATAATCTTAGAGAGTCGGCGGCAGTCGAGGTAGTCAACAACATATGTCCATAATTTGAGCCGTATAATCTGACATGGCTCGATGTACCTGACAGCTGACAACCAATAAATGTTGATCCATTAGTCAACGTATATGATATAATGAAGAGGAATAAGGAACACAGGTGTTTTGGCCTTCAAAAACAGAACAGATGCTCATCTGTCTGATGTCTTGTGTTTTACATGCCATGACAGAATGGGAAGGATTGGGTGAGGGAAAGAGCCAAGATTGAAGCTGAACTCGCAGTATCTGTTAACCTTTTGA
>NW_024377064.1:0-7469 GCF_016835505.1 Polypterus senegalus | reverse complement strand
TAATTGAAAAATTGTGAACGCCTGTTCACAACATTTGTTCAACATTAATTTATGTATGAAAGAAATATATATTTCTTATCCATTGTTCAAGATCCACTTTAAGAAAGCTTTGATTAGGCCATAGGTATTTTTAGTACATTCCCTTAAACTAATTCAAAATATTATAAAAGTAACTGTACTTGTAAATGTGTTTAAAACCTAAGGCAATAAAGCTACTGAAATGACCTAAGTGTAAAGAGACAACCTCTAGATAAGATCATCAGTGAGTTCAATGAATAACTGGCTGTTATACCAAATCTCTTTAGATAACATCTGCTGTGATATATTTACATATATATACAGTGGTGTGAAAAACTATTTGCCCCCTTCCTGATTTCTTATTCTTTTGCATGTTTGTCACACAAAATGTTTCTGATCATCAAACACATTTAACCATTAGTCAAATATAACACAAGAAAACACAAAATGCAGTTTGTAAATGGTGGTTTGTATTATTTAGGAAAAAATCCAAACCTACGAAGCACCTTTGTATATGAAATAAGTTAAAGCTGACAAAGTCCTCGTCATCCTCCATTCTTCACTCCACTGAGCAGACACTTTGCTTTGAGTTCTCAACTTCACAAATTTTAAACATGGAAACAAATGAAAATGGCAGAGAAATTATTGGGGGTCCTTAGAAGTTCAAAGACCTCACTGGACTGTTGTGACATCTCAAGCTGACTGATTCCTCCAATGAGTGTCACTGAGGTCTTCAGTCACTCAGTCAAGTCCTCACTTTTCTGTGTTGTATCATTGTTTGCCTCACACTGAACGAGGACAAGAGAAGGAAGGAGATGAAGAAGGTCACAACCAAGGGTGGTCAAGGTGAAGACTACAAGACCGTCTTCAAAGAGCTTCATGTTCCAGTCAGCACAGCTGCTAATATTATCAAGATGTTTGAGGGTCCACAGGATTGTAGCCCACCTCGCTGATGAGACCACCAGAGTAAAACTGACCTCTGATTGAACAGAAGGAAAGTTTAAATGGAGGAGAAAACACAAGAAAACATCAATAGAGACTCAGGTGGACCTCAGAGAAAGGACAACAGCATCGAGTCACACCATCTGTTACTGTGTCAATGACAGTGGGCTTCATGGTAGAAGACCCTACTTCTGAAGGACACACACAGACTGCAATTTTCTAAACTGAGTGTTAAGGATCAGTCAGAAGATCATCAAGATGTTTGGGAGTGAATGTCACAAAGGTGAGACCACCAAGAATGGGGGAAATGAAGACTTTGGAATGTTGTGAAGTGTCTGCTATGAGCCCTGAACTGAATCCAAGTCAACATCCATGGAAAGATCTGAAGGTCACAGCTGAGGAAAAAGGTCATCAGACATCAAGAAGAGTGGGCTGGGTGGGCAGTGAGAGGAGTAGAAGTCTCAACCAGAACCACAGGAAGGGCTTGATGGCAGTTATTACCTCCAAATAATGAGCGACAGAACATGAGGTGAGGGTCTGAATCACTTTGTGTGAGCCATCAGAATTTTATTGTTTCAAATAATCTGTGAAGTCTGAAATACAAAGAAAGAGTCTGCTGTGTGGAATAAGAATGGCGAGTGACAGTCACTGGGGTCAGTTTACACTTATTTGACTGAAAAGTTGGATTCGTGCTTAAAAGTGGAAGGGACCAAAACTACTGGGGGCAGGTCAGTGATAGAAACAATAGAGAGATAGACATGAAAACCGCTATATAATATATAGAGATATTAAAGTCACTATATACTGTAAGAGATGGGAAAGAAATGATATAACAAATGGATAGAGCAAAGAGAAGAGAGAATATGACACATAAATATGAAGGCACTATATAAGATAAAGATGAGAAGTTCACTAAAATAATAAATAATAGGAAAAACATAACACTGAGAGAAAATGACAAATAGGAAAAGGAGTTAAAGACAAATACAGTAGACAGACGTGAAAGGCACTAAAATAGACAGATATACATGAAAGGTGCTATATAATAGATAAAGGAGGAATGCAGTGTGGTGTGGTGGTGAAGACTTTGGACTTCAAACTCTGAGGTTGTGGGTTCAAATCCACTACTGACACCACTGGGTGACCTGAGCAAGTCACTTCACCTGCCTGGGCTACAATTGGACAAAAGAAAAGAAAGAAACAATGGAATCTCAGATGATGGGAGTCACCTTGGATAAGAATGACAGTCAAATAATAATAAGAGATGACAGGAAACACATAAAGAAAGAAAGAGAGAGACAATGACAGATGGGAAAGGCACTATATGATAGATAGATAGATAGATAGATAGATAGATAGATAGATAGATAGATAGATAGATAGATAGATAGATAGTCAATAGAAAATGCTGATTGTAACTTTTCTGAATTAGTTTATGAGGTTGTGAAGTGTGACTCAAAGTGGATTAATTTAATATCTCAAGCCAGGTTTATGATATGATAGTGTAGCCAGCAGAAAGCATAATGTGAGTGTGATGTGACTGATGAGCTGAACATGATGGGGGTCCTGTGACTGGTGCATTATGGGATATTGACATTCAGGACAGGAAGCACCAAAGCAGTCGGTTAGATGTGAGTCTCTTAAGTGTCATGTGAGCTCATGGAAATAAAATGAAATCCTGCCAACTACGCATATTCAACTCTAACAATCGTCCTGACATCCAGTGTCCTTTGTCCTTTTCTATTGTCTTATTTTTTTCTTTGCCCTTTCTGCTGTTTTCTCTTTCTGTATTCCAGTGTCTGCTTTCTGATGCTTTTCTACTTCAGTCATTCCCTTATAATATTGATAATAATAATCAATTTATAGAGCACATGGCATTCAGTGAAAGCAGCTCAGTGTGTTTCACAATAAAAACACAATGTCCACCACCATTAACATATACATGTACAGTATATGGAAATACAGACACAGCAACAAGCATTGGATTAAAAAAGAATAACAAATTTATATGAAATAAGTTAAAGCTGACAAAAGTACTCGGCATCTGCCATTCTTTTCACCATAGAGCAGAAACTTTGTTATTTATTCATGACTTAATACATTGTAGGAATTAAACCAAAAGAAGATGGCATGGAAAATTTTGTTGAAGCCATTAGATGTTAAAATGCATCATTGAGTAAGAATCAGTCCACTATGAGAATCACAGGGGTCTTCAGTCACTCAGCCCTTACAAAGCTTTGCTGAGTCGTTGTGTACATCACACTGGACATGGATAAGAGAGAGGAGGAAGGAAGAAGGTCACAGCCCAGCATGGTCAAGGTAAAGGCTACAAGGCCATCTCCACAGAGCTTAATGTTCCTGTGGCCTCAGTAACTAACATCAAGAAGTTTAAGGTCCATTGGTCTGTAGTCAAACACACTGAATGCTGCTGGCAGGGGGAAAATGGACCCCCAACTGAACAGAAAGACAGCTTCAGGTGAAGAAAGAACCAAGGAAAACATCAGGACAGATTCAGGCTGACCTTCAAGATCAAAGTACAACAGCTTCAAGTAGCCCCATCAATCACTTACTGAATGAAAGTGGGCTCTGTGGTGGAAGACCCCACTTATGAAAGACAGACTAAAAAATATAATAAATAACTGACTGGAGTCCACAGAAAACAAAATGAGTGTTCAAAGACACAAAACATGAAGGAGGCTCATTAATGTTAGGGGGCTGCAGTGCTGAATCTGTTCAGGGCACAATAAAATGAGAAGATCATCAAGACACTCTGGAGTAAACATCACAAAGCTCTGTCTGAAGTGCAGATCATAGATCCTCCAGAACATACAAATAACACCACCCAAATATGGTGGAAATCACATTTGAATGTCTGAAGTGCTCGCTATGCGCTCTGAACTGAATCGAAGTCAACATCCATGGGAAGAGCTGGAAGTTACAGTTGGGAGAAGAAGTCCATCAAAGCTAAAGAAGAGTGGGCTGAGTGGGCAGTGAGAGGAGTACCAGTCTCATCCAGAGCCACAGGAAGTGCTTGATGGCAGGTCTCACCTGAAAACAGTTGGTTAGAGAACATTACCTGAGGGTCCTAATAATTGTGTTCATCTATTTGTCATTTATTTTATTGTGGGTGTCTGAAATTAAAAGCAAAGAGTCTGCTCTGTGAAATAAAGAATGGTGGATGACAATCACTGTGCTCAGTTTACACTTATCTGACAGAAAATTAGGATTCTTGTTTAGAAAGTGGAGATCGAACAAAACTACTGAGGGCATGTCGGTGACACAAAGAGTAGAAAGACAGACGTGACAGGACAGGTGACATATAATGATATAAATAGGATTCATTTCATGGGTTTACATTGAAGTAATTTTTTTATTAAATTTTACTGATTTTATTGTAATTATTCCATACAAATAGATACATTTTTATAAAACATAGGATTGAAACCCCCCACCCCTGAGAAAGAGAGCATGGCCAATGGAGTAAAACTTAAAGCTAGTAAAAATAAATAAACTGATTGGTTTAATAAGCGGATAAAGATAAATGGAAAAGAAAAAGAAATGGGAAGAGAATCTGCTTCCTCAGTGCTATAAAAGCTTATTCTAAAATATTATTAATTAAATCCTGCCACGTTTTGAACAAGTTCTGCACAGATCCTCTAAGTGAGAATTAGATTTTTTCCAGTTTCAAATAATACATAATATCAGTTACCCACTGACTTAAAAGAGGAGAGTTAGGATTCTTCCAGTTTAGCAAAATAAGTCTGTGTGCCAATAGTGTAGTGAAGGCAATCACAGTTTGTTTGATCTTCTCCACTTTAAGCCCCTCTGTGAGCCCACCAAACACAGCTGTCAATGGGTTAGGAGGGATTGTGACACCAAGGCTGTCTGAAAAGCACTTAAAAATGTTGGTCCAGAATGATGTTAATTTGGTGCAGGCCCAGAACATGTGACCCATTGAGGCTGGGACTTGGTTGCAGCGTTCACAGGTTGGCTCTTGCCCTGGAAACATTTTGGACAATTTTAAACAAGACAGATGTGCTTGATATACAATTTTGAGTTGAATAATTATATGTTTTGTCCATATTGAGCTCGAGTGAATTCTCTGCATTGCTACCGTCCACTCTTTTTCTAATTGACAATATTCTTGACATAGTAAACTCGTCATTAGATATGGTGGTCTTCCCAGACTGTCTTAAGACTGCTGTAGTTAAACCCCTACTTAAGAAACATAATCTTGACCCCTTGGCTCTTGAAAATTTTAGACCCATCTCTAACCTGCCTTTCTTAAGTAAAGTTCTAAGAAGGCAGTCATTATGCAGTTAAATGACCACCTCAATAAACCTGCTATTCTTGATAAACTTCAGTCAGGTTTTAGAACAAATCACACACAGAAAGCGGCACTCGTTAAAGTAGTAAATGACTTGCGGTAAATGCAGATGGAGGCCATTTATCTGTTCTCATCCTCTTAGATCTGAGTGCCACATTTGACACCATTGATCATAATATTCTTAGAAATCGCCTTAGTCAATGGGTGGGCCTCTCTGGCAGGGTCTTAAATTGGTTTGAATCCTACCTGGCAGGGAGAAAATTCTTTGTTACTTGTGGTAATCACATCTCAAAGACAAATGATATCCGATATGGTGTTCCACAAGGCTCTATCCTGGGTCCGCTGCTCTTCTCAATCTACATGCTTCCGTTAGGTCAGATTATCTCAGGGCACAAGCGTGAGCTACCACAGCTATGCTGATGACACACAGCTGTACTTATCAATAGCACCTGATGACCCTGACTCTCTTGATTCACTAACACAATGTCTGACTTGTATCTCAGAATGGATGAATAGTAACTTTCTCAAGCTAAATAAAGAGAAAACTGAAATCTTAGTGATTGGCAATACGGATACAATGAGGCTATTAGAAATAAACTGGATACATTAGGATTAAAAGTCAAGACGGAGGTAAAAAGCTTAGGGGTGATTGTTGACTGTAATCTGAATTTTAAATCACATATTAATCAGACCACTAGGACAGCATTTTTTCACTTAAGAATCATAGCTAAATTTAGACCTCTTATATCACTGAAAGATGCTGAGAAATTAGTTCAGGCGTTTGTTTTCAGTCGACTAGATTATTGTAGCACTCCTCTAAGGACTACCCAATACAGACAGAAATTGTTTGCAACTAGTGCAGAATGCAGCTGCTAGAATCTAACCAGGAAAAGGAAATCCGAGCACATTTCTCCAGTTTTGATGTCTCTACACTGGTTACCTGTGTCTTTCAGAATTGACTTTAAAATTCTGCTTATGGTTTATAAAGCCTTAAATAATCTGCCCCATCTTATACATGGAATGTCTGACATCTTATATTTCAAATCGTAACCTCAGATCCTCAAATGAGTGTCTGCTTAGAATTCCAAGAACAAAACTTAAAAGAAGTGGTGAGGCGGCCTTCTGCTGTTATGCACCTCAAATCAGGAATAGCCTGCCAATAGGAATTCACCAGGCTGATACAGTAGAGCACTTTAAAAAAACTGCTGAAAACACATGACTTTAACATGGCCTTCTCATAACCTCACTGTAATTTAATCCTGATATTCTGTATATCCAATTCATCATAATAACTATTCATGGTGGCTCTAAAATCTGTACTGACCCCTACTCTCTTCTGTTTCTTTTCGGTGTCTTTTTGGTGGTGGCTTGTGCCACCACCATCTACTCAAAGCACTGTGATATTCCAACAATGATGGATTAAAAGCCAGAAGTCTACGTGACCATCATCATCAAGAGGATCCGTGAGATCCCTAAATGGAAAGAGGACTATTTTATTTATGTTAGGTAGAATACCCAGAGGGGACTGGGTGGTCTCGTGGCCTGGAACCCCTGCAGATTTTATTTTTCTCTCCAGTCATCTGAGTTTTTTTGTTTGTTTGTTTTTCTGTCCTTCCTGATCATAGGACCTTACTCTTACTCTATGTTAATTAATGTTGTCTTATTTTGATTCTTACTTTGTGTTTTATTTTTCTTTTTCATCATGTACAGTAAATCACTTTCAGCTACATTATTTGTATGTAAATGTGTGTATAAATAAATGTTGTTGTTGTTCTCATATGTTGATCCTTTTCCCATTGTCCTCTTGGATCTTTGAAAGGGAGGGACAGTAAAATAATTTTATATATTACAGAAATGCTGTCTAAGTCCTTGAAACTGATCAATATTTTTTACAGCATAGAGGAGGGTGAGAGATGAGGAAAATCAAGCAGATTCTGTTTAACAAAGTTTCTAATTTGAAGATAGTGAAAGAAATGTGTTTCTGGAAAGTTAAGTTAGAGTGTAATTGTTCATAGAGATGTCATGCAGATTAGGATTTAATCACAAATGTTTTCCAGATATTAAACTGCAAGTTCGAGTTAAAAGTGGATCTCGTGCAGAGGTGCCACAGATAAAACTCTCATCTTAAATGCTTTCCATTGGTCATATTTAAGGAACATTTGGGTTTGATATGGTCTTGCAT
>NW_024377063.1:0-3505 GCF_016835505.1 Polypterus senegalus | reverse complement strand
TGGGTTACGGAAAAAGAAAAAAAAATATTTCTTAGTTCTTTTGCTTTGTCCTACATGTCTGTTTGTTGGCCAAGGGAACGTACCCAGTCAAATATTATGTATTATATAATATATATACTATATCATACAATAAAGGAAAGCCCTACCACCTGACACACACCCAATCCAAGAAGGCGGGAATTGCAGGTCATTCCAGCATTAAAAAGGGGCAGTTTTATTGAAATCCCCAAAATGGTCAACGACCATTTTTCGTCCATATAAATGACTCTGCTGATGCCCATGGAGCGGTCGCCTCCCTAATTAGTGCCCCCAAAGGCATCCCAGCAACCAATAGAAACACTGCGCTAAATTCCGGCAGACGCTATCAGGGAAATGAATGGTCAGGGGGGGCACAAACCTGAGAAACTGCAAGAAACTTTGGCGGGTCTTAGCTAACATCCGTGACATCGTAGATGGCACCAGCACAGGGCCTTCATCATGCCCAGTGAAAATGACGCGGTGCACAGACAAAAGAAACAGTTCAAAGAGTGCTGAACAAACAATTACAAAATTGAGAAGGCAGCAAAAAAATGAAGCGGGATACATACAAGCATATTCATAAGTGCAGCTACTGGAAACAAAACCGGTGGAAAAAGCCCAATGTCCAGCTAAAGGAACACAGGGAAAAAACCCGTGCATGCAGTGTCGCGTCTCAGATAAAGGGGAAGATGAGCTGTTTATTGATGCAGAAAGAAACGAATCATGAATGAAACCTGTTATCTTTACAAGATTGACAAACACGGAATGTAACTGAACACAACACATCGTACAAATACGAACCTGATTGAAAGAAATAATATAAAAATCCTTGATGACAGCAACACTCCTAACACTCACAAAACAATACTCTATATTAACACTTCGTGTTACGTTATTTTAAAATGTTCCTTTTCTTTTCATAACTTCTTTACACACTACTTCCCTTCTAGCGTGGGTATATATATATGTATATATTACCCGATCTACATCGCTCAACTAGATAAACCACACGCCGGGCTTGGTAGAGCCCTTTGCCTCTAGTGCTGACTTCCGGGGTTCGTTTCCCGGGGGGGTGCACTGAGTTATAGCGTTTCCCCGAATTTCCCTTGCATCCCTTGGTTTGGGGCGTATGAAAAAATATCGGTTAAACGAAAGACAGATCATCAATTGAAGCTTTATGAATAATGGATACTTTATTCACCATCAATGATTGTTTTGGTAAAGCCATACTCAGTGTTTTCATTAGATGAAGGTAAAAGAAGAGCGAGGAGGGTGACTTTATTGGCAGCAGGCAAACCACAATAGCACGGGCTCGATGTACTGTAGGCGCCTTCGATCTGAATTGATCACATTAAAAATATATCTTTTCAATTTCCCTATAGTCCATATGCCAAACTCAAGGCCGTGGGCGGATCTTTTTATATACTGTATTATTTTTTTAAGGCCCGGGAGGAAGCGCTGGTAAGCCCAAAAAACTGCAGATCCCATAATGCAGCATTCAGCTGCCTTGTTTAAATTACGTTAATCATTCAGCTTATGATGCTGCAAGTTATTGCGAAGCTAGCCCCGATGCGAAGAAAAAGTTAATTCTGAAATAGAGCCTTTAAAACCGATAGGTGAGTATATGTTTATTGACATTGCCGGTAAACCCGTGTCTCATTTTGTGGAGCTAAGTGGCTGTAATTACAGAATTTAATCAAGACGGCACTATCAGACAAAACATCAGGATAACCTGAAAGACCTGAAGCAAATGAAGATAAGGAAAGCAGAAGAGTTAAAAAAGAATCTGACATTCCCGCAGACGTTTTACCCGGCAAAATCACAAAGTGATTTAATGAACTGTTTTTTATGGGAGACAAAATCCCGGGAAACTTCCCCCATTTTCCCGGGCCCGAAGTTGAACCTTTCCCGGCCCCCAAAACCGACGTTAAAACTGGCCCCGCCCCGGTTTCCCCCCGTTTTGGGACTTTAAAAACAAAAAAAATTTTTGAGGTGCCCATTTGGTTTGTGTGGAAACGCACCTGCGATTCAGATGGAGTGATTGGCTGCGGGGGCCACTGGGAAAAGCCAATCCGGGCCCCAAAAGGTTTTTTACCCATTCCCAGAAATGTCCCTGCTACATCTTTCAACCTGGCTGGGGCCATTTGGGGGAGGTTTTCAGTGATAAGATAACAAAAAAACCAATCGTTTAAATTTTTAAAAAAAAAAATAAAAAAACCCCGGCAGGTCCATCTGAAAATACATATTGAAAACACTGAATTTTTAAATTTCGAAAAAACAATTTTTTTGAATTCCAGTTTTTAACAGCATTTAATTGAATTGACAATTTTAGGATATATTTTAAGAAAAAATCTTTTGGATATTTAAATTTAAGTTTATTTTATATAAATTACATAAATAAGAATTAATTTTGTTTTAAATTTATTTATTTTAAAAAGAAATAATTAAAAAAGGATATATTTTTTGAACAAATATTATAGTTTTTGTTTGAGTTGATTTTTGAAAATATTCTGTCTGTTTTATTCATATTTATCTTCAAAATAATTATTTTAAAATTTTAAGTTTTAAAAAGTTTTAGTAAATTTTTTATTCTAAATCTTTCATTGGAAAAAAAAAGGTTTTTTGGGTTTGGGCCCCCCTGGAAATTGAGTTTGACCCCCTGTTTTAGTACAAATATCTTTTTTGGGAATGTAAAGGAATTTTTTTAAATTTTTATGGTGAAACAAAATTTATTAACATTTTTTTATTTTTAAACAAAAAATTTTTTAATTTAAAAAACCAAGCTTAAAAAAAAATTTTACACATTCCTCAGAAGAATAAAACGTTATTTTAAGCCCTACTCATAATTAAAGCTTTCTTGGTAAAATTTTTTATTTTAAATTTATTTTTTGGAATAATATATATTAAAAAATTGAAATCAAAAAAAAAATTACCTAAAAGTTGCAAATCAAGTTTTTCAAAACTTTTCCATCTTATGAAGTTTATGTTTGGGCCATCAATTGATTCCCCACCTGAGGGACGTTTCACCAAATTTTGGGTAGCTAACAGCTTTTTAAAAAAATTTTAATTAAATTAACTCTGGCCAAAGTTGATTTATTATTTATTTTAAATTAATTAGCATGTTTTACAAAATAAACTTGGTTTAAAATTTTAAAGGTAGCCAATTAAAAAACTTTTGAAATGTACAGATAAAGTGCCGGGGCCCAAATATGTTTGTCATTTAATTTTTCAATGATTAATAGGGGTAATTAATTTAAAACCCCCAAAAAACTTGAAAATTTTTATCAAAATTTGTTTCCAAGGGAAAAATAATTCAAGATTTTCCCGGGATTCGTGGCAGCAAACTTCGTTGGGACCAATATTTGTCCTTTTTTGGGGAAGGGTTTGGGGGGGTTTTTAATGATTTTATTTTTGCCGGGTCCGCAAATGGGATCCTCCATTTACCACTTTTTCATTTTTTACTCTTTTTTTCATGGGTCCCCTTCAC
>NW_024377062.1:0-28796 GCF_016835505.1 Polypterus senegalus | reverse complement strand
TACAAAAATTTTTAAATTCGGCCCGAAACGCTTATGGTGAAATAAGGTATTCTTAACTCTAAGTGTGAAAATAAAACTTGGAAAACAGTTCTAAAGAAAATCAGTACCTTTTTGGAACTGGTTGGAATGGTTTCCAACTATTTTAGCAATGAATTTAACCCTTGAAACCCCATAATGTAAAAGGACAAACTAAGTGGTAAATCAATAGTCTAACTATATGTAAACCAGTTGAAATCTTCCCTAATCTTTTAAGAAGAACTGTTTTGAGAGTTTCCTGTTAAAAAGGTCACCATTGACATCAAATTATTTTGCCCATTAACTTAATGTGAAAACTGATTGAACTGAAACTTAAAGTCTTAATACTCTGGTATGTAAACCACTCAAACTCTCCCATACCCTTTTACAGAAATGAACTGTTTTGAAAGTTTCCTGGTGGAAAAAAGGCTCAACACATGTGTACACAAAGTTAATTTCCCATGCCCTGATGCAATATGTGAATTAAGGTTAACTTCAACTAACTTTAAAGTCAGAAACTCTTAAAGCATTCATACATGATATTCCAGAATTAATGGTTAAGAACTTTACTGTTGGAATTTCGCAGTTTTCAAAGTGATTTTAACATCTCAAACTAACGCTTGAAATCTCATTAAGTTGCATTGGGCAAAACTAAGTTAGTAAATTAAAGTCTTAATTATAGTTGTGAAACACTTGAAACCATCCTTATATTTTTCAAAATGAACTGTTTTAACTTTTCGGTGAAACAAGGCACACATGTGTACAAAATTAATTTTAGTTCATGAAAACGCTATGGTGAAATAAGGTTAATTTCAACTTAACGTTGTGTAAATTCAAAATACTCTGGTAAAATTTCTACATGATAGAAATCCCCAGTACCCTGTTAAGAACTTTTGTGGTGAACCTCACTGTTTTTCAAAAGTGCATTCAACTTAAATTCAGTTGAAATTGTAATTGCATTGTGCAAAATCTAAGTTGTAAATCTAAATGTTAAACTCATGTTAAATGAAAACTTTCAACACTTATGTTAATATTTTTGGTAAACAGTTTTGAACATTTTGGTGAAAAAAGGCCACTTTGATCAAAAGCTAATGGCAGCCCTGAAAGTTAGTAAACTAATAGTTACTTCTACTAACGTTGTAAATAAAAATCATGGTAAATTATTTAAAGAATAAAATTTCCCCGTTACCTTGAAGTCAAGCTCTTGATGGTTTCCAATCTTTTATAGTGACTTACATGTTAATCAGTTACTTAAACTCCTATTTCTGAATGGAAAAACTGAATAGTGACTCAATGAGTTTTAACTATACTTTTTGAACTTAAACACTGTTGACATATTTTCACAATGAACTTTTGAACATTCGGAAAACATGTACTGTAAAGTTGCATTTTCAGGCCTGAAAAGTAAATTATGGTAAACTAAGGTTGTAACTTAACCTAACGCTTGTAAAGTAAAATACTTGGTTTAAAAGCAGTTCTAATGTGAAATCCTAAATCTTATGGTTAAAATGTATCGATGGTTCCCAAACTGTTTTGTGAAACTCAATATCTTAACTCACCTTTTGAAATTCCTATTGAGTTGCATTAAGTTAAAAATGAATGTTGAAATTTAATGAGTCTTAACTTTAGTTGTGAAACACTTGAAACACATCTAACATAGTTTTAAGAAATGAACTGTTTGAACATTTTCCTAATGGAAATCAAGGCGTCACACTATGTGTACAAAAGTGAATTTCAGGCCTGAACGCTTTAGGTGAAATAAGTTTCAACTCTAACGCTTTAATAGCAAATTCAACTATGGTAAAACAGTCAAAATGATAAATCTAGTATTTATGGTTAAGAACTGTTTGATGGTTAACATTTTCATAGTGCACTTCCATCTTAAACTACTTTTTGAAATCACATTAACCAATGGACAAACTGAGTTGATAAAACTGAATTAGGCTTGAATCTATTTGGTGAAACGACTTAAAACACACTGCACATGTTTTAACAGTAATAACTGTTGAACAGTTATAGGAAAACAAGGCCATACATGTGTACACAAAGTGATTTTGCCCTTGAACCTGCTATGGTGAATTCAGGTTACCTTCAACTCAACTTGTGGAAAGTCAAAATACTCTGGTAAAAGCAGTTCTAAATGATGAAACCCAATTTTCCTTATGGTTAAGAACTGTATCGATGGTTTCCCAACTGTTTTATATGCAATTAACATCTCAAACTCACCTTTTGAAATCCTATTGAGTTGATGCAAAAAACTGAAGTTGAGTAAATTTAATGAGTCTTAACTTCTATGTGTGAAACCATTTGAAACACATCTGCTAATAGTTTTTACAAGAAATGAACTGTTTGAACATTTTCCTGGTGGAAAACAAGGCGTCACACATGTTACAAAAGTGAATTTCAGGCCCTAAACCTGTTTTGGTGAAATAAGGTTAGCTTCAACTCAAACCCTGTGTAAAGTCAAAAACTATGGTAAAAACAGTTCTAAATGATGAAATCTCAGTACCCTTATGGTTAGAACTTTGATGGTTTGCAAATGTTTTTAACAGTGCACTACTTTAAACTCACCTTTTGAACCAATTAACTGAATGGAAAAAACTGAATTGTGAAACTCAATGAGTACCTTTATGTTGTGTAACCCATTTAAAACACATCTGTGACATAGTTGCAGAAATAAACTGTTTTGAACAGTATCCAGTCTGGAAAAGACGTGATGTGTACACAAAGTTGTTTAAAGGTCTTGAAAGTGTTAAACTAAAAGTCAGTTTAAACCTTCAACTCTAACCTGTGGAAGTAGAAAACTCTGGTAGGCAGTTCTAATGATGAAACCCCAGTACTCTTGTTAGAACATTGATGGTTTCCAAATAAGTTTTCAAAGTGAATTCAATCAAACTCAGTTTGAAATCCTATTGTTTGATTGAAAAACTGAAGTTGAGTTAAATTAATGAGTCTTAACTCTACTTGTGAAAGTAAAACTTGAAACACATCGTGCAATAGTTTTACAGAAATGAACCCCTTTGATCAGTTTCCTGGTTAAAACTAAGGTCAAAATGTTTACACAAAGTGATTTTCAGCCCTTGAAACGCTACTATGGTGTATTAGGTACCTTCAACTCTAACTCTGTGGAAAAGTCAAAATACTCTGGTAAAAGCAGTTCTAAATGATGAATCTCAGTACCATATGGTTAAGAACTGTTTTGATGGTTTCCCATGTTTTAAAGTGCACAACATCTCAAACCATCGTTGAAAATTTTTTGAGTGCATTGGGCAAAACTGAAGTTGAGTTAAATTTAATGAGTCTTAACTTCTGTTGTGAAAACACTTGAAAGAAATCTGCATATGAATTTTACAGAACTGAACTGTTTTGAAATTTTCATGGTGGAAACAAGGCTTCACATGTGTACAAATGAATTCAGGCCCTGAAACCTTATGGTGAAATAAGGTGGCTTCAACTCTAACGCTGATAAAGTAAAATATGGTAAAAGTTCTAAATATAATTCTGAGTACCCTATGGTTAAGAACTGTTTGATGGTTTCCAAATGTTTTCAAAGTGCACTTCACATCTAAACTCACCTTTGAAATCCCATTAACTTGCAATGACAAAAACTGAAGTTGAGTGAAACTCAATGAGTCTTACCTGCATGTTTTGAAACCACTTGAAACACATCTTGACATAGTTTTACAGAATAACTGTTTTGAAATATCCTGGTGGAAACAAGCCTCACAGATGTGTACACAAGTTGTTTCAGGTCTGAAAAGGTTATGATGAATAGGTTACTTCAACTCTAACCTGTGGAAAGTCAAAATACTCTGGTAAAGCAGTTCTAAATGATGAAACCCCAGTACCTTATGGTTAAGAACTGATTGATGGTTTCCAACTGTTTTTCAAAGTGCATTCAACATCTCAAACTCAGCTTTGAAATCCTATTGAGTTGCATTGGGCAAAACTGAAGTTGAGTTAAATTTAATGAGTCTTAACTTATGTTGTGAAAGTTGAAACTTGAAACACATCTGACATAGTTTTTACAGAAATGAACTGTTTTGAAGAGTTTCCTGGTGGAAAACAAGGCGTCACATATGTGTACACAAAGTGAATTTCAGGCCCTGAAACGCGCTATGGTGAAATAAGGTTACTTTCAACTCTAAGCTGTGTAAAGTCAAAATACCTTGGTAAAACAGTTCTAAATGATAAAACCCCAGTACCCTTATGGTTAAGAACTGTTGATGGTTTCCAACTTTTTTCAAAGTGCACTTCACATCTTAAACTCACTTTTTGAAATCCTCATTAACTTGCAATGGACAAAAACTGAAGTTGAGTGAAACTCAATGAGTCTTAACTTCTATGTTGTGAAACCACTTGAAACTCATTCTGACATAATTTTTACAGAAATGAACTGTTTTGAACATTTCCTGGTGGAAAACAAGCGTCACACATGTGTACAAAAGTGAATTTCAGGCCCTGAAACCTTATGGTGAAATAAGGTTAGTTTTCAACTCTAACGCTGTGTAAAGTCAAAAACTATGGTAAAACAGTTCTAAATGATAAATTCCCCAGTACCCTTATGGTTAAGAACTGTTTGATGGTTCTCCAACTATTTTCAAAGTGCACTTACATCTTAAACTACACTTTTGAAATCCCCATTAACTTAATGGATAAAACTGAAGTTGAGGAAACTCAATGAGTCTTAACTTCTATATTGTGAAACCACTTGAAACCATTTGCTGCAAATTTTTACAGTAAATGAACTGTTTTGAACAGTTTCCTGTGGAAAACAAGCCTCACACATGTGTACACAAAGTTTTTCAATGCCTTGAAACTGGCATATGGTGAATAGGTTACCTTCAAACTCTAATCGTGGAAAGTCAAAATACTCTGGTAAATAGCAGTTCAACATGATGAAATCCCCAATCTTATGGTTAAGAACTGTATGATAGTTTCCCAACTGTTTTCAAAGTGTATAAATCTCAAACTCACCTTTGAAATTCCATTAGTGCATTGGCAAAACTGAAGTTAGAGTTAAATTTAATAGTCTTAACTTCAGTGTTGAGAACACTTGTAAACAATCTGTGAAAGTTTTAAAACTTTTGAACATTTCCTTGGAAAAAATGTTGAACATTTCCAGGTGAAACAAGCCAAACTGTGTAAAAAAGTTAATTTCAGGCCCTAACGCTAATGTGAAATAAGGTATATTCAACTCAACGTGTTAAAGTCAAAATCCCGTAACATTTAAAATGATAAAATCCGTTCCCTATGTGTTAAAACTTTTGGATGGTTTCCAACTTTTTAATAGTGCACTTGAATCTTAAACTCATTTTGAAATCCAATTATTTAATCTAATGGACAAAACTGAAGTAAGGAAACTCAATAGTTTTACATCTATTTGTGAAACCTTGAAACAATTGCACAATTTTTTCAAAATGAACTGTTTTGAACATGTCCTGTGGAAACAAGGCGTCACACATGTTAACAAAGTTGATTTTCAGCACTTGAAAACGTCTAATGGTAAAATCCAGGTTAACTTAACTCTAACGCTGTGAAAGTCAAAATACTCTTGTAAAAGCGTTCTACATGATGAAATCCCCAGTTACCCTTATGGTTAAGAACTGTATCGATGGTTTCCAACTGTTTTCAAAGTACCAATTAACCACTGAAACTCACCTTTTGAAATTCTATTGAGTTGATGTGTCAAAACTGAAGTTGAGTTAAATTTAATGAGTCTTAATTTTATGTTGTGAAACCACTTGAAACACATCGCAATATTTTTTTACAAAAATAAACGTTTTGAACTTTTTCCCCGGGGAAAACAAGGAAACACATGTCCAAAAAGGGGAATTTCAGGCCCTGAAACGCTGTTTATGGTGAAATTAAGGTTAGCTTCAACCTTTAACGCTTTGTAAAGTAAAAAACCATGGTAAAACAGTTCTAAAGATGAAATCCCCAAACCCTTTATGGTTAAGAACTGTTTGGAGGGTTTTTGAAAATGTTTTCAAAGTGCATTTTACATCTTAAACTAAATTTTGAAATCCCCATTAACTTAAAAATGGACAAAATTTAAGGGGAGTGAAACCCAATGAGTCTTCCCTTTCATTTTTAAAAACCCACTTGAAACACATTTGTTAATATTTTTTTACAGAAAAAAACCCTGGAATGGGTATCCCAGGGAAAAACAAGAAAATACAGATGTGACAAAAAAGTTTTTTTCAGGTCTTTGAAAAGGGGATGAAGCCGGTTACCTTCAACTCTAACCCCTGTGGAAAGTAAAAATACTCTGGTAAAGCAGTTCAAAAATGATGAAACCCCCAGAATTTTAGGGTTTAAAGAACTGTATGGGGAGGGTTTTCCCCAACTTTTTTTCAAAGTGAAACCCCAACATCTCAAACTAAATTTTTGAAATTTTATTGAGTTGCATTGTGAAAAAATTTGAAGTTGAGTTAAATTTAATGAGTCTTAATTTCTTGTTGTGAAACCACTTAAAACACATCTGCTATATATTTTTTAAACAGAAATGAACTGTTTTGAACTTTTTCCCCGGGGAAAACAAGGCGCCACACATGTGTACAAAAAGTAAATTTAGGCCCTGAAACGCTGTAGGGGGAAATAAGGTTAGCTTCAACTCTAACGCTGTGTGTAAAGTAAAAAAACTATGGAAAAAACAGTTCTAAATGATAAAATCCCCAGTCCCCCTTATGGAAGAACTGTTTGGGGTTTTCCCCAACCCATTTTTATAGGGGCCCCCTTCACATCTTAAACTCACTTTTGAAATCCACATTAACTTGCAATGGAAAAAAACGGGAAGTTGGGGGAAAAATTTCAATGAGTCTTAATTTTTGGGAAATCCCCGGCACATCTGCGAATTTTTTTACAGTAATGAACTGTTTTAAAATTTTTGGGGGAAAAACGGGGTCACACATGTTTTCAAAAGTGATTTTCCCCCCTTTTGAAAGTTTATGGTAAATTTCCCGGGTTACCTTCAACTCTAACTCTGTGGAAAGTAAAAAAACTTTAAAAGCAGTTCAAATGATGAAACCCCCAGAAATTTTGTTGATTAAGGTTAAAATTTTTTCCCCAACCCTTTTTTTCAAATTTAATTAAAACCCTCAAAATCAGTTTTTTGAAAACCCCATTGAGTTTATTAAAAATTTGAAGTTGAGTTAAATTTAATGAGTTTTAATTTTAAAGGTTGAAAAGTTGAAACTTGAAACACATCTGCGACATAGTTTTACAGAAATGAACTTTTTGAACTTTTTCCTGGAAAAAAAGGCGGTCAAATTGTACACAAAGTGAACCCCCGGGCCCCTTTAAAACCCAAGTATGGTGAAATAATTACTTTCAACCTAAGGCTGTGTAAAGTAAAAAATTTTTAATGGTAAAAAAAATTCAAAAGATAAAACCCCAGCCCCCAGGGTTAAGAACTGTTTGGATGGTTTCCCAACTATTTTCATAGTGCACTTACATTTTAAACTAAATTTTTTGAAATCCCCAAAAATTTTGAAATGGAAAAAAACGGGTTGGGGGAAAAACCCCAATGAGTCTTAACTTCTATATTGTAAAACCCAAATTTGAAACTCTTAAAGGAAAAATTTTTTACAGAAATGAACTGTTTTGAAATTTTCCCGGGGGAAAAACAAAGGGTCACACATTTTACACAAAGTTTTTTTTCGGGCCCCTAAAACCTTTTGGTGAAATAAGGTTAATTTCAATCCCAACCCCGTAAAGTAAAAAATTTTTTGGGTAAAAGCAGTTCACATGAAAATCCCCCCTTTTATGGTTAAAAACCCGTTTGAGGGGCCAATTGTTTTTCAAAGTGAGTTCAACATCTCAAACTCAACGTTAAAATTTCCCTATTGAGTTGAAGGGGAAAAACCAGTTGATTAAATTTAATGAGTTTTTCCTTCTTGTTGTGAAACCACCTTGAAACACATCTGCAATAGTTTTTACAGAAATGAACCTTTTTTAAACATTTTCCTGGTGGAAAACAAGGCCCAAAATGTGTGTAAAAAATTGGGAATTTCGGGCCCCCGGGAAACCCCTATGGTGAAATAAAAATTTTTCAACCTAACGCTTTTTAAATTCAAAATACAAAGGAAAAAATTTTCTAAAATGATAAAAACCCCCAAAAAATTTTTAAGGGTTAAGAACTGTTTGAGGGTTTTCCCCCACTTTTTTTCAAAGTGCATTAAAATCTCAAACTCAAGTTTAAAATTTCCCTTTTTGAGTTGCATTGGGAAAAAAACTAAGTTGGAGCAAATTTAATGAGTCTTAATTTTATGTTGTGAAACCACTTGCACATCTTACATAGTTTTTTTTTAAAAGAAATGAACTTTTTTTGAACATTTTCCTGGTGGAAAACAAGGCGTACATTGTACAAAAAGTGAATTTCGGGCCCCTGAAACGCTGTTATGGGGGAAATAAGGTTACTTAACTCTAACTTTTAAAGTCAAAAACTAAAAAATTTTAAAAATGAAAAAAACCCCCAGTACCCTTTTTGGTTAAGAACTTTTTGGGAGGGTTTTCCCCAACTGTTTTTCATAGTGCACTTACACCAAAATTTCCATTTTTGAAATCCCCTTTATTTGCAATGGACAAAAACTGAATTTGGGAGGGGAAACTCAATGGTCTTAATTTCATATTGGGGAAAACCTTTTTAAACATTCTTACTAATTTTTTACAGAAATGAACTTTTTTGGGAACTTTTTCCTGGGGAAAACGGCCCAAACACATGTGCACAAAGTTATTTTCGGGCCCCCTAAAACCGGTATGGTGAAATAAGGTTAACTTTAACCTAACGCTGTGGAAAGTCAAAAAAAATTTGGTAAAAGAGTTCTACATGATGAAATCCCCAGTCCCCTTATGGTTAAGAACTGTATCGATGGCCCCCCAAACTGTTTTAAAAGTAATTCAACATTTCAAACTCCCCTTTTGGGAAATTCTTATTGAGTTGATTGTGCAAAACGGGAAGTTGAGTTAAATTTAATGAGTCTTAACTTCTATGTTGTGAAACCATTTTAAAACACTTGGCTATTTTTTACAAAAATGAACTGTTTTAAAATTTTTCCGGCAAGGCCACACATTTTAAAAAAAAGTAATTTGGCCCCCAAAACGCTGCTATGGTGAAATAAGGTTATTTAACCTAACGTTGTGTAAAGTAAAAAACTATGGAAAAAAACAGTTCAAAAATGATAAAACCCCCAAAGGCCCCATGGTTAAGAACCTTTTGGGAGGGTTTTCCCCAACTTTTTTTTATAGTGCACTTAAATCTTAAACCCCCTTTTTGAAACCCAAACATTAACCCCGGTAAATGGACAAAACTGAAGTTGGGAAACTCAAGGGATTTCTTTTTTTTAATTTTGTAAAAACCCTTTGAAACACATCTGCGACATAGTTTTTTTGGAAAAGAACTGTTTTAAAAATTTTTTCCTGGGGAAAACAAGGCTTAAACAATTTTACAAAAAGTGTTTTTCACCCCTTTGGGAAACGGTTAAGGGTGAATTCAGGTTCCCCAACCTAACTCTGTGGAAAGTAAAAAATTTTTGGGAAAATCAGTTCAAAAATGATGAAACCCCCAAAAATTTTTTTTAAAGGGTTAAGAACTGAAACGAGGGTTTTCCCCAACTGTTTTTCAAAGTGAAACCAACATCTGAAACTCCCCTTTTTAAAATTTCCCTATTGATTTTGCATTGTGAAAAAACGGGAAGTTGAGTTAAATTTAATGAGTTTTAAAAACTTTTTGTTGGGGGAAACCCAAATTTGAAAAAATTTTACAAAATTTTTTTACAAAAATGAACTGTTTTAAAACTTTTCCCTTTTTGGTGGAAAACAAGGCGCCACACATTTTAAAAAAAGTGAATTTGGCCCTGAAACGCTTATGGTGAAAAAGGTTCTTCAACTCTAACGTTTTTAAAAGTAAAAACCCATGGTAAAACAGTTCTAAATGAAAAAACCCAGCCCCCCTTATGGTTAAGAACTGTTTGGAGGGTTTTCCCGAAAAATTTTTTTAAAAAGTGCCCCCTTACATCTTAAACTCCCCTTTTTGAAATCCCCTTTAAACCCCGGAAATGGACAAAAAACTGAATTTGGGGAGGAAACTCAATGAGTCTTACCTTCTATGTTGTGAAACCACTTGAAACACATTTGGGACATATTTTTTTACAGAAATAAATTTTTAAAAGTACCCCGGGAAAAAAACCCGTCAAAGATGTGTACAAAAAAGTTGTTTTCTAGGTCTTGAAAAGTGTTAGGGATGAAGCCAGGCTACCCCAACTCTAACCTGTGGAAAGTCAAAATACCGGGAAAAAGAGTTCAAAAATAGAAACCCCAGTCCCTTTATTTAAGAACTGTATCAAAGGGTTTCCCCCAACTTTTTTTAAAAGGAAACCAACATCTAAAACCTACCTTTGAAATTTTATTTTTTACCGGCAAAACTGAAGGGTTTAAAATTTTAATGAGTCTTAATTTTGGGTTGTGAAACCCCCTTGCACATCTCCCTATAGTTTTTCGAAATGAATTTTTTGGGAACATTTTCCGGAAAACGGCCCAAATGTGTAAAAAAAGTGAATTTCGGGCCCCCTGAAACGCTGCTAGGGGAAATAAGGTTAGTTTCAACCTAACGCTGTGTAAAGTCAAAATTTGGGGAAAACAGTTCAAAAATGATAAAACCCTGGTCCCCTTTTATGGAAAAACCCGTTTGAGGGTTTTCCCCAACTATTTTTATAGTGCCCCTTCCATTTTAAAAACCCCTTTTTTTGAAATCCACATTAACTTGCAAAAGGGAAAAAAACTGAAGGGGAGTAAAACCCCAAAGAGTCTTAATTTTTATGTTGTGAAAATTTTTCACACCCGCATATGTTTTTACAGTAATAAAACTTTTTTGAACATTTTCCCGGGGAAAAAAAACACACACTGTGCCACAAAGTGATTTTCCCCCCTTGAAACGTTTTGGGGATGAATTCGGTTACCTTCAACTCAAACCCTTTGGGGAAAGTCAAAATACTCGGGTAAAAGAGTTCTAAATGATGAAACCCCCAAAAACCCTTTTTAATGGTTAAGAACTGTTTTTATTTTTTCCCAACTGTTTTTCAAAGTGAAATTAACATCCCAAACTCAGCTTTTAAAAACCCTTGAGTTGCATTGGGAAAAAACGGGAAGTTAAGTTAAATTTAAGGGAGTTTTAACTTCTATGTTGTGAAATTTTTGAAACACTTGAAACACATCTGCAAATAGTTTTTACAGAAATGAATTTTTTTTGGGAAATTTTTTCCCCGGGGAAAAAAGGCCACATGTGGGGACAAAAAAAATTTTTGGGCCTTTGGAAACACGTTAAAGGGAAATAAGGTTTTTTCAACCTAACGCTGTGTAAATTCAAAAATCCCTTGGGGGAAAAACAGTTCTAAATGAAAAAACCCCAGTCCCCCTTATGGTTAAGAACTGTTTGGGATGGTTTCCCCTTTTTTCAAAGTGCAATTCAACACCCCCAAACTCAACGTTTGAAATTCCTTTGAGTTGATTGGAAAAACCAATTTGGGTTAAATTTAATGATCTTAACTTATGTTGGGGAAACCACTTGAAACACATCTACAAAATTTTTTTCAGAAATGAACTTTTTTGGGAACTTTTTCCGGGGGAAAAAACAAGGGCCACACATGTGTAAAAAAAAGTAAAATTTTGGGCCCCCGGGAAACGTATGGTGAAAAAAGGTTAGCTTCAACCTAACCCCAAAGTAAAAAAATAGGGTTTTCCAGTTCTAAATGATAAAACCCCCAGTCCCCTTTTAGGGTTAAGAACGGGTTTGGGAGGGTTTTCCCCCAACCCTTTTTCATAGTGCACTTCAATCTTAAACCCACTTTTGAAACCTCTTTTTTATTTGGGAATGGAAAAAACGGGTTGGGAGGAAACTCAATGAGTCTTAACTTCTATATTGTAAAAAACCATTTGAAACACTTCTCACAAAAATTTTTTTACAGAAATGAACTGTTTGAACAGTTTCCTGGTGGAAAACAAGGCCACACATTTTACACAAAGTTTTTTTTTGGGCCCTAAAAACCCCAAGTTTTGGTGAAAAAAGGGTTTAAACTTCAACTCTAACGCTTTTTTAAAGTCAAAAAAATTTGGAAAAAAGCGCCCCAATGATGAAATCCCCCCCCTTTTTGGGGTTAAGAACTGTATCGAGGGTTTTCCCCAAAAACTGTTTTTCAAAGTGAACCAACATCTCAAACCCCACCTTTTGAAATTTTATTGAGTTGTTTTTCGTAAAAACTGAAGTTGATTTAAAATTTTAAAGGAGTCTTAATTTTATGTTGTGAAACCTTTTTGAAACAAATTCCCGGAATATTTTTTCCAGAAATGAACTGTTTTGAACATTTTCCTGGTGGAAAACAAGGAAAACACATGTGTAAAAAAAGGGAATTTCGGGCCCGAAACGCTGCTATTGAAATAAGGTTAGTTTCAACTCTAACCCCGGTAAAGTAAAAAACTATGGTAAAACAGTTTTTAAATGATAAAACCTTTTGGTCCCCTTTATGGTTAAGAACTTTTTGGGATGGTTTCCCAACTTTTTTTATAGTGAAATTTACATCTTAAACCCCATTTTTGGAAATCCACATTAACTTGCAATGGAAAAAACCCTAAGTTGAGTGAAACTAAAGAGTCTTAACTTATGTTGTGAAACCACTTAAAAGGGATTCGCAAATATTTTTTTCAGTAATGAACTGTTTTGAACATTTTCCCCGGGGAAAAAAGGCCACAAGGTGTACACAAAGGATTTTCACCCCTTTTGAAACGTTTAAGGATAAATTTCGGTTCCCCAACTCTAACCTGGGAAAGTCAAAATACCTGGTAAAAGCAGCCCCCAAAATGATGAAACCCCCCAGCCCCTTTATGGTTAAAAACCCGTATCTTTGGCCCCCCAACTTTTTTTCAAAGTCCCAAATCTCAAACTCAGTTTTTGAAAACCCCATTGAGTTGCATTGGGAAAAAAACTGAAGTTAAGTTAAATTTAATGAGTTTTAACTTCTATGTTGTGAAAGTTGAAACACTTGAAACACATCTGCAATATTTTTACAAAAAATGAATTGTTTTAAAATTTTCCGGTGGAAAAAAAGGGGGTCCACTTTGTGTACAAAAAAAAATTTTTAGGCCCGGGAAACACGTTATGGTGAAATAAGGTTATTTTAACCTAACGCTGTGTAAATTCAAAATACTATGGAAAAAACATTTTCAAAAATGATAAAACCCCCAGACCCTTAGGGTTTAAGAACTGTTTGATGGTTTCCCCCTTTTTTCAAAGTGCAAAACATCTCAAACCCAACGTTTAAAATTTCCTTTTGAGTTGCATTGGGAAAAAAAATGAAGTTGATTTAAAATTTAATGAGTCTTAACTTTTTAAGTTGTAAAACCCAAATTTGAAACACATCTGCGACATATTTTTTCAGAAATGAATTTTTTGAACATTTTCCGGGGGAAAAACAAGGCGCCACTTAGGTAAAAAAAAGTGAATTTCAGGCCTGAAACCCCGTATGGTGAAAAAAGGGGCTTCAACTTAACGCTGTGTAAAGTAAAAAACCCATGGAAAAAAAACAGTTCAAATGAAAAAACCCCCAAATTTTTATGGTTAAGAACTTTTTGGGATGGTTTCCAACTGTTTTCATGGGCACTTCAATTTAAACCATTTTTTGAAATCCCCTATTTACTTGCAAGGGAAAAAACCCGGGAAGGAGTGAAACCAATGAGTCTTAACTTCTATATTGTGAAACCACTTGAAACACTTCTACTAAAATTTTTTTACAGAAATGAACTGTTTTGAACATTTTCCCCGGGGAAAAACAAGGCGTCACAAATGTGTACACAAAGTTATTTTCACCCCTGAAACCCCTATGGTGAAAAAAAAGGTTAACTTCAACCTAACGCTGTGTAAAGTCAAAAAAACTCTGGTAAAAGCAGTTCAAATGATGAAACCCCCAGTACCCTTATGGTTAAAAAACTGAATCGGGGGTTTTCCCCAACTTTTTTTAAAAGGGAAATTAACATCTCAAACTCACCTTTTGAAATTTTATTGAGTTGCATTGTGAAAAAACTGGTTGAGTTAAATTTAAATGAGTCTTAACTTTAATGTTGTGAAACCACTTGAAACACATCTGCGACATATTTTTTTACAGAAATGAACTGTTTTGAGCATTTTCCTGGTGGAAAAAAGGCTCACATGTTTTAAAAAAAAGTGAATTTGGGCCCTGAAACGTTTATGGTGAAATAAGGTTAGCTTCAACTCTAACGCTGTGTAAAGTAAAAAACCCATGGTAAAACATTTCCCCAAATGAAAAAACCCCCTAGACCCTTATGGTTAAAAAACCCTTTTTGGGAGGGTTTTCCCCAAACCCTTTTTTTTAAAGTGCACTTCCCCCCCAAAAACTCACTTTTTTGAAACCCAAATTAACCTTGAAAAATGGAAAAAAACTGAAGGGAGTGAAACTCAAGGGAGTCTTAACTTCTGGTTGTGAAACCAAATTAAAACACATTTTGCAATATTTTTTACAGAAAATGAACTTTTTTTGGAACATTTTTGGTGGAAAAAAAGGGTCCCAAAATAAAACACAAAGTGTTTTTTCACCCTTGGGAAACGTTGCAACACGTATGGTGAAATAAGGTTACTTTCAACTCTAACGCTGTGTAAATTCAAAATACTATGGTAAAACAGTTCTAAATGATAAAATCCCAGTACCCTTATGGTTAAGAACTGTTTGGATGGTTTTCCCCACTGTTTTTCAAAGTGCAATTCAACATCTCAAACTCAACGTTTGAAATTCCTTTTGAGTTGCATTGGGCAAAAACTGAAGTTGAGTTAAATTTAATGAGTCTTAACTTCTATGTTGTGAAACCACTTGAAACACATCTGCGACATAGTTTTTACAGAAATGAACTGTTTTGAACATTTTCCTGGTGGAAAACAAGGCGTCACACATGTGTACAAAAAGTGAATTTCAGGCCCTGAAACGCGTTATGGTGAAATAAGGTTAGCTTCAACTCTAACGCTGTGTAAAGTCAAAAAACTATGGTAAAACAGTTCTAAATGATAAAATCCCTAGTACCCTTATGGTTAAGAACTGTTTGGATGGTTTCCCAACTGTTTTTCATAGTGCACTTCACATCTTAAACTCACTTTTTGAAATCCCCATTTACTTGCAATGGACAAAAACTGAAGTTGAGTGAAACTCAATGAGTCTTAACTTCTATATTGTGAAACCACTTGAAACACTTCTGCGAATAATTTTACAGAAATGAACTGTTTTGAACAGTTTCCTGGTGGAAAACAAGGCGTCACACATGTGTACACAAAGTTATTTTCAGGCCCTGAAACGCGTTATGGTGAAATAAGGTTAACTTCAACTCTAACGCTGTGTAAAGTCAAAATACTCTGGTAAAAGCAGTTCTACATGATGAAATCCCCAGTACCCTTATGGTTAAGAACTGTATCGATGGTTTCCCAACTGTTTTCAAAGTGCAATTCAACATCTCAAACTCACCTTTTGAAATTCTTATTGAGTTGCATTGTGCAAAAACTGAAGTTGAGTTAAATTTAATGAGTCTTAACTTCTATGTCGTGAAACCACTTGAAACACATCATCGACATAGTTTTTTACAGAAATGAACTGTTTTGAACATTTTCCTGGTGGAAAACAAGGCGTCACACATGTGTACAAAAAGTGAATTTCAGGCCCTGAAACGCGAAGTATGGTGAAATAAGGTTAGCTTCAACTCTAACGCTGTGTAAAGTCAAAAAACTATGGTAAAAACAGTTCTAAATGATAAAATCCCCAGTACCCTTATGGTTAAGAACTGTTTGGATGGTTTCCCAACTATTTTTTATAGTGCACTTCACATCTTAAACTCACTTTTTGAAATCCACATTAACTTGCAATGGACAAAAACTGAAGTTGAGTGAAACTCAATGAGTCTTAACTTCTATGTTGTGAAACCACTTAAAACACATCTGCGACATAGTTTTTACAGTAATGAACTGTTTTGAACAGTTTCCTGGTGGAAAACAAGGCGTCACACATGTGTACACAAAGTGATTTTCAGCCCTTGAAACGCTGCTATGGTGAATTCAGGTTACCTTCAACTCTAACTCTGTGGAAAGTCAAAATACTCTGGTAAAATCAGTTCTAAATGATGAAATCCCAGTACCCTTATTGTTAAGAACTGTATCGATGGTTTCCCAACTGTTTTTCAAAGTGCAATTCAACATCTGAAACTCACCTTTTGAAATTCCTATTGAGTTGCATTGTGCAAAAACTGAAGTTGAGTTAAATTTAATGAGTCTTAACTTCTATGTTGTGAAACCACTTGAAACACATCTGCGACATAGTTTTTTACAGAAATGAACTGTTTTGAACATTTTCCTGGTGGAAAACAAGGCGCACACATGTGTAAAAAAAGTGAATTTCAGGCCCTGAAACGCTATGGTGAAATAAGGTTAGCTTCAACTCTAACGCTTTGTAAAGTCAAAAAACTATGGTAAAAACAGTTCTAAATGATGAAATCCCCAGTACCCTTATGGTTAAGAACTGTTTGGATGGTTTCGCAAATGTTTTTCAAAGTGCACTTCACATCTTAAACTCACCTTTTGAAATCCCCATTAACTTGCAATGGACAAAAACTGAAGTTGAGTGAAACTCAATGAGTCTTACCTTCTATGTTGTGAAACCACTTGAAACACATCTGTGACATAGTTTTTTACAGAAATAAACTGTTTTGAACAGTATCCTGGTGGAAAACAAGCCGTCACAGATGTGTACACAAAGTTGTTTTCAGGTCTTGAAAAGTGTTATGATGAAGTCAGGTTACCTTCAACTCTAACTCTGTGGAAAGTCAAAATACTCTGGTAAAAGCAGTTCTAAATGATGAAACCCCAGTACCCTTATGGTTAAGAACTGTATCGATGGTTTCCCAACTGTTTTTCAAAGTGCAATTCAACATCTCAAACTCACCTTTTGAAATTCTTATTGAGTTGCATTGTGCAAAAACTGAAGTTGAGTTAAATTTAATGAGTCTTAACTTCTATGTTGTGAAACCACTTGAAACACATCTGCGACATAGTTTTTTACAGAAATGAACTTTTTGAATTTTTTTCCTGGTGGAAAAAAAAGGGTCACACATGTTTTACAAAAAGTTTTTTTTCGGGCCCTTTGAAGGGGCTTTAGGGTAAAATTAGGTTACCTTCAACCCAAACCCTTTTGGGGAAAGTAAAAAAACTTGGAAAACATTTCCCAAAAATGATAAATCCCCTTTAGGGTTTTAAAAAACTGTTTGGAGGGTTTCCCAACTTTTTTCCTTTTTGCCCAAATTTAAAACCCCATTTTTTAAAAACCCCAATTAATTGAAATTTGGGAAAAAACTGAAGTTGGGGTTAAATTCAATGAGTTTAACTTCTATGTTGTAAAAAACCATTTAAAAACACATCTCAATATTTTTTACAGAAATGAACTTTTTTGAACAGTTTCCTGGTGGAAAAAAAGGCGTCACACAATGTGTAAAAAGTAAATTTTCCCCCTTTTAAAAACCCCTTTATGGTAAATTAAGGTTCCCTTTTAAAACTCTAACCTGGGGAAAAGTAAAAATACTTGGAAAAAACAGTTCAAAATTTTGAAATCCCCAGTCCCCTTTTAGGGGGTTTAAAAACTGTTTGGAGGGTTTCCCAAACTTTTTCAAAGTGAAATTAACACATTTTAAACTCATTTTTTAAAAACCCCCATTAATTTGAAAAGGGGCAAAAACTGAAGTTGATTTAAAAAAAAGGGGTTTTAACTTCTATTTGTAAAAAACCACTTGAAACCTTCTGCGACAAAATTTTTACGAAATGAACTGTTTGAACAGTTTCCTGGTGGAAAAAAAGGCGTCACACATGTGTACACAAATTTAATTTAGGCCCTGAAAGCGGCTTATGGTGAAAAAAAGGTTTAAATTTTTCAACTCTAAGGCTGTTTTAAAGTCAAAATATTGGAAAAAACAGTTCTAAATGATAAAATCCCCAGTACCCTTAGGGTTTAAAGAACTGTTTGGGAGGGTTTTCCCCCAACTTTTTCAAAGTGCATTTAACATTTTAAACCCTAAACCTTTTGAAACCCCAATTTAATTGAAAGGGGAAAAAAACTGAAGTTGATTTAATTTTTAATGAGTCTTAACTTCTAAAATTGTGAAACCATTTGGGAAACCTTCGGGAAAACAAAATTTTTTACAGAAAATGAACTGTTTTGAATTTTTTCCTGGTGGAAAACAAGGCGTCACACATGTGTAAAAAAGGGGTTTTTTCAGGCCCTAAAACGCGTTATGGTGAAAAAAGGTTTGCTTAAATTTAAACGGTGTAAAAGTCAAAAACTTGGAAAAAACAGTTCTAAATGTTTCCCCAGTACCCTTTTTTGGTTAAGAACTGTTTGGATTTTTTCCCCCAAACCGTTTTAAAGTCATTCAACATTTTAAACTCATTTTTTTAAAACCCCCCTTTTATTTGAAGGGGCAAAACTGAAGTTGATTTAATTTTTAATGAGTTTTAAACTTCTATTTGTGAAACCACTTGAAAACACTTTTTCGACATTTTTTTTTACAGAAATGAACTTTTTTGAATTTTTTCCCTTTGGTGGAAAAAAAAGGCCCCCCCAACATGTGTAAAAAAAGGGTTAATTTTCAGGCCCTAAAACCCCTTATGGTGAAAAAAAGGTTTAAACTTCAACTCTAACGCTGTGAAAAAGTCAAAAAACTTGGTAAAACAGTTCTAAATAATAAAAAACCCCCCAGCCCCCTTATGGTTAAAAAACTGTTTGGATGGCTAAAAAACCTTTTTTCAAAGTGAAATTAAACATTTTAAACTCTTTTTTTGGAAACCCCCCATTCTGAAATTGGCAAAAACTGAAGTTGATTTAATTTTTTAATGAGTCTTTTTTATTTTGTGCCACTTGAAACACACCCGGGACATAGTTTTTAAGAAATGAACTTTTTTAAAATTTTTTCCCGGGGTTTGGAAAAAAAGGGCCGCCCAAATGTGTACAAAAATTTTCAGGCCCAAAGGGCAATTTATGGTGAAAAAAGGGTTTCCCCCTTCAACTCTAACGCTTTGTAAAGTCAAAAACCTGGAAAAAACAGTTCAAAAATGATGAAATCCCATTTACCCTTTTTGGTTTAAAGAACTTTTTGGGAGGGTTTTCCCCCAATGGTTTTTTCAAAGTGAAATTCACATCTAAAACTCCCCTTTTTGAAACCCCCAAAGGGGGGGAAAACTAAAGTTGGGGAATTTTTAATAGTTTTAAACCTTCTATTTTTAAAGGGAAACCTTGAAACACATCTGGACATATTTTTTTAAGAAAATAAACTGTTTTGAAAGTTTCCTGGGGGGAAAAAAAAAACCGTCACAATGTGTACAAAAAGGGTTGTTTTCAGGCTGAAGGGGGTTATGGGGGAAATAAGGTTCCCCTTAAACTCAAACCTGGGGGAAAGTCAAAATATTTGGGGTAAAAGCAGTTCTAAATGATGAAACCCCAGAAAATTTAATGGTTAAGAACTGTTTTTTTTTCCCAACTGTTTTTCAAAGTGCCCCAAACATTTTAAACTCCCCTTTAAAATTTTATTAATTGTTTTTAAAAAAACTGAATTTGGGTTTAATTTTTAATGAGTCTTAACTTCTATGTTGTAAAAAACCACTTGAAACACTTCTGCGACATATTTTTTTTACAGAAATGAACTGTTTTGAATTTTTTCCCCGGTGGAAAACAAGGGTCACACATGTGTAAAAAAAGGGAATTTCAGGCCCGGGAAAGTTTGCTTATGGTGAAAAAAGGGTTTACCTTCAACCCCTTCTGGTGTAAAGTAAAAAATAGGGTAAAACAGTTCAAAATGATAAAATCCCCAGTCCCCTTTATGGTTGGGAACTGTTTGGAGGGTTTTCCCCCAATTTTTTTATGGGTCACTTCACATCTTAAACTCATTTTTTGGAAATCCCCATTAACTTGCAATGGAAAAAAAACTAAAGTTGAGTGAAACTCAATGAGTCTTAACTTCTATATTTGTAAAAACCACTTAAACACTTCTGCGACATATTTTTTTAAACAGAAATGAACTTTTTTTGAACATTTTCCCCGGGTGGAAAACAAGGCGTCACACATGTGCACAAAGTTTTTTTCCAGGCCCTGAAACCCCTTATGGTGAAATAAGGTTTTTCCCAACTCGCGTGGAAAAGTAAAAATACTCTGGAAAAAAGCAGTTCAAATGATGAAACCCCCAGTCCCCCAATGGTTAAGAACTGTTTGGATGGTTTCCCAACTGTTTTTCAAAGTAATTCAACACCCAAACTCATTTTTTGAAATTTATTGAGTTGCATTGGGAAAAAAATTTGAAGTTGAGTTAAATTTAATGAGTTTTTTAACTTCTATGTTGGGGAAACCATTTGGAAACACATCTGGACATAGTTTTTTACAAAAAATGAACTGTTTTGAATTTTTTTCCTGGGAAAAAAAGGGCCGCCACAAATGTGTAAAAAAAGGAATTTTCACCCCCTTAAAAATTTTAGGGTAAAATAAGGTTCCTTCAACTCAAGCTTATTAAAGTAAAAATCTTGGTAAAAACATTCCAAAATTTAAAAAAAATCCCCAGTACCCTTATGGTTAAGAACTTTTTGGGAGGGTTTTCCCCCAATTTTTTTTAAAGTGAAATTAAACATTTTAAACTCATTTTTTAAAAACCCCAATTAATTTGGAAGGGGAAAAAAAACCGGTTGATTTAAATTTTGAGTTTTAAACTTTATGTTGTGAAATTAAAACAAAAAATCTAATTATTTTTTACGGGAAATGAACTGTTTTGAACATTTTCCCTGGTGGAAAACAAGGCGCCACACATGTGTACACAAAGTTTTTTTTCGGGCCCTTAAAAGGGGCTTTTATGGTAAAATTTTTTTTACCTTCAACCCAAACCTGGGGAAAGTAAAAATTTTTGGGAAAACAGCCCAAAAGATGAAATCCCCATCCCCTTAGGGTTTAAAGAACTGTTTGGAGGGTTTTCCCCCCAACTTTTTTCAAAGTGAAATTTCCCAACATCTCAAACCCATTTTTTAAAAATTCCTTTTGGGGTTGCATTGGGAAAAAACTGAATTTAAAAGGGGTTAAAATTTTAAAAGATTTTTAAACTTTTTGGTTGTGAAAATTAAAAAACACATCTGCACATATTTTTTTACAGAAATGAACTTTTTTTGAACAGTTTCCTGGTGGAAAAAGGCTACCTTGTTTTACAAAAAAGTAAATTTTCAGCCCAAAAGGGCTTATGGTGAAAATTAAGGTTCCCTTTTCAATTTCTGGGGAAAGTCAAAAATATGGTAAAACAGTTCTAAATGATAAAATCCCCAATACCCTTATGGTTAAGAACTGTTTGGAGGGTTTTCCCCCAACTTTTTTTCAAGGGGCAACATTTTAAACTCCCCTTTTTTAAAATTTCCCTTTTTAATTGAAAGGGGCAAAATTTGAAGTTGGGTTAATTTTTAATGAGTCTTAATTCTATGTTTAAAAACCATTGAAACACTTCGACATATTTTTTTAAAAAATAATTTGTTTTGAACAGCCTTGGGGGAAAAACAAAGGCCACACATGTGTACCCCCGGAAAACGGCTCCCCTTATGGTGAAATGGGTTCCCTTCAATTTAAAGGGGCCGGAAAAAGTCAAAATACTTGGAAAAACAGTTCTAAATGATGAAACCCCCCAGTACCCTTATGGTTAAGAACTGTTTGGGGGTTTTCCCCAACTGTTTTTCAAAGTGAAATTAAACATTTTAAACCCCAACCTTTTGGAAACCCCCATTAATTGAAGGGCAAAAATTTAAAGTTGATTTAATTTTTAATGAGTCTTAACTTCTTATTTGCCACTTGAAAAAATTTCGGCGCATAATTTTTCAAAAAATTTGAACTGTTTTGAAAAAAGTTTCCTGGTGGAAAACAAGGGTCACAATGTGTCCCAAAAAGTTTTTTTCAGGTCTTAAAAAAGTGTTATGATGAATTCGGGGTTTTACCTTCAACTCTAACCTGGGGAAAGTCAAAATACCTGGAAAAAGGCAGTTCTAAATTTAAAACCCCCAATTCCCCCTTATGGTTAAGAACTTTTTGAGGGTTTTCCCCCAATTTTTTTTCCCAAAGTGCAATTCAACATTCCAAACCCTTTTTTAAAAATTCCTATTGAGTTAAATTGGGCAAAAACTGAAGTTAAATTTAAAATTTTAATGATCTTAACTTTATGTTTAAAACCATTTGGGCACATCTGAAAAATTTTTTTTCAGAAAGGGAACTGTTTTGAACAGTTTCCTGGTGGAAAAAAAGGGCCGTCACAAATGTAAAAAAGGGTAATTTTCGGGGCCCTAAAAGTTTGGGTTTTTTTGGTGAAAAAAGGGGACCTTCAACTCTAACGCTGTGAAAAAGTAAAAAATTTTTCTCGGGGAAAAACAGTTCTAAATGATGAAACCCCCGCCCCTTTTGGGGGTTAAGAACTTTTTTTTGGGGGTTTTTCCCAACCCGTTTTTCAAAGTGAAATTAAACATTTTAAACTCCCCTTTTTAAAACCCCCCATTAATTGAAAGGGGCAAAACTGAAGTTGAGAAAAAATTTAATGAGTCTTAATTCTATTTTGAAACCACTTCCCTTTTCCTCGACAAAATTTTTTACAGAAATGAACTTTTTTGAACAGTTTCCTGGTGGAAAACGGGGGAAAGACACATGTGTCCCAAAATTTGTTTTCACCCCCTTAAAAAGGTTAGGGTAAAATTAAGGTTCCCTTTCCCAACTCAAACCTGGGGGAAAGTAAAAAATACTTGGTAAAAAAAAGTTCAAAATTTATGAAACCCCCAGTACCCTTAGGGTTTAAAGAACTTTTTTCGGTTTTTAACTGTTTTTCAAAGTGAATTAAACATTTTAAACTCACTTTTGAAACCCCCATTAATTTGAAAGGGGAAAAAACCGAAGTTGATTTAATTTTTAATGAGTCTTAACTTCTATTTGGGGGAAACCACTTGAAACACCCCTTGGAAAAATTTTTTTTACAGAAATGAACTGTTTGAAAAAGGTTTCCTGGTAAAACAAGGGTCACAATTTTAAATTAAAGTTTTTTTCGGGTCTTAAAAGTGTTATGATGAATTCAGGTTCCCTTTTCAACTCAAAAACCTGTAAAGTCAAAAAAATTTGGAAAAAGGCAGTTCTAAATTATAAAAACCCGCCCCTTTTTAGGGTTAAAAACTTTTTGATGGTTTCCCCACTGTTTTTCAAAGTGAAATTAACATCTCAAACTCAGTTTTTGAAAATCCTATTGAGTTGCATTGGGAAAAAACGAAGTTGAGTTAAATTTAATGAGTTTTAAACCCTTCTATTTTTGTGGGAAAACTTGAAACCCCCACAAAATTTTTTACAGAAATAAACCCTGGAACAGTTTCCTGGGGTGGAAAAAAAGGGCCGCCCAAAATTTAAAAATTTTGGTTTTACCCCCTTGAAAGGGGTTAGGGTAAAATGGGTTTAAACCTTCAACTCAAAGCGTTGTAAAGTCAAAAATACTCTGGTAAAAGCAGTTTTTAAAATGAAATCCCCAGTCCCCTTTTGGTTAAAAACTGTTTAAAGGGTTTTCCCCACTTTTTTTCAAAGTGCAATTCAACTTTCCCAAACTAAAGTTTTTAAAAATCCTATTGGGGTTTTTTTAAAAACTGAAGTTGATTTAAAATTTTTGGGAGTCTTAACTTCTAGGGTTTGGAAACCATTTGGGAAACACATCTGCGAATTTTTTTTACAAAAAAGAACTTTTTTTTGAACATTTTCCTGGGGGAAAACAAGGCGTCACACATGTTTTAAAAAAAAGTAAAATTTAGGCCCTAAAACAGCTTAGGTGAAATAAGGTTCCTTTCAACCAAACGCTGGGGAAAAGTAAAAATACTATTTAAAAACAGTTCAAAATTTATAAAAAATCCCCAGTCCCCTTTTATGGTTAAGAACTGTTTGGGGGTTTTCCCCAATTTTTTTTAAAAGTGAAATTAAACATTTTAAACTAAATTTTTTGAAATTTTTTTTAATTGAAAGGGGCAAAAACTGAAGTTGATTTAATTTTTAATGAGTCTTAAACTTCTATTTGGGGAAACCATTGAAAACTTCGCGACAAAATTTTTTAAAAGAAATGAACTGTTTTGAACGGTTTCCCTTGGGGGAAAAACAAGGGGGTCAAAATGTGTACTCAAAGTTGTTTTCAGGTCTTGAAAAGTGTTATGATGAATTCGGGGTTCCCCAACCTAACTCTGTGGAAAGTCAAAATACTTGGAAAAAGGCAGTTCTAAAATGAAATCCCGTACCCTTATGGTTAAGAACTTTTTTTGAGGGTTTTCCCCCCACTGTTTTTAAAAGTGAAATTTTTCAACATCCCAAACTCAGTTTTTTGAAAATCCTTTTGGGTTTTTGCATTGGGAAAAAACTGAAGTTGAGTTAAATTTAATAGTCTTAACTTCTATGTTGTGAAACCACTTGAAACACATCTGCAAAATTTTTTTTAAAAGAAATGAACTTTTTTGAACAGTTTCCTGGTGGAAAACAAGCCGTCACAGATTTTACAAAAAGTTGTTTTCAGGTCTTAAAAAAGTGTTATGATGAAGTCAGGTTACCTTAAACCCCCTAACGCTTTTAAAAGTCAAAGTACTCTGGAAAAAGCAGTTCCAAATTAGGGGAAATCCCCAGACCCTTATGGAAAGAACTTTTTTGGGGAGGGTTTTCCCCCACTTTTTTTCAAAGTGAATTTAAAAATCTAAAACTCAGCTTTTGAAAATCCTATTGAGTTGCATTGGGAAAAAACTGGGGGTTGATTAAATTTAATGATCTTAACTTCTATGTTGTGAAAGTTGAAAAACTTGAAACAATCAAAAATTTTTTACAGAAATGAACTTTTTTTAAAACAGTTTCCGGTAGAAAAAAAAAGGCGTCACAAAATGTGTACAAAAAAGTTATTTTCAGGCCATAAAAGGGGCGTTATGGTGAAATAAGGTTACCTTCAACTCAAAGGGGCTGTGTAAAGTCAAAATACTCTGGAAAAAAGATTTCCCCAAAATGATAAAACCCCCAGTACCCTTAGGGTTTTAAGAATTTTGTTTGGAGGGTTTTCCCCCATTTTTTTTAAAAAGTGAAATTAACATCTCAAACTCACCTTTTGACATTCCAAAAAGAGTTGCAGGGGGAAAAAAACTGGGGTTGATTTTTAAAATTTAAGGGAATTTTATCTTCTATGGGAAACCATTTAAAAAACACATCTGCAATATTTTTTACAGATATGAACTGTTTTGAACGGTTTCCTGGGGGAAAAACAAGGCGTCACACATTTTACAAAAAGTGATTTTCACCCCCTTAAAACGCGTTATGGTGAATTCAGGTTACCCTTCAACTCTAACCGGGGAAAGTCAAAATCCCCTGGTCAAAGCAGTTCAAAAATGAGAAACCCCCCAGTCCCCTTTAGGGTTAAGAACTGTTTGGGGTTTTCCCCAACTGTTTTCAAAGTGCAATTCAACATTCAAACTCCCCTTTTTGAAATTCCTATTGATTTGGGCCAAGGGAAAAAAACCGAAGTTGATTTAAAATTTAATGAGTTTTAAAAGTTCTATGTTCTGAAACCACTTGAAACAAAATTTTGGACATAGTTTTTACAGAAATGAACTGTTTTGAATAGTTTCCTGGTGGAAAACAAGCGTCACACATGTGTACACAAAGTGAATTTCAGGCCCTGAAGCGTTATGGTGAAATAAGGATACCTTCAACTCTAGCGCTGTGTAAAGTCAAAATACTATCGTAAAAACAGTTCTAAATGATGAAATCCCCAGTACCCTTATGGATAAGAACTGTTTTGATGGTTCCACTGTTTTCAAAGTGCAATTCAACATCTCAAACTCACTTTTGAAAATCCTATTGAGTTGCATTGGGCAAAAACTGAAGTTGAGTTAAATTTAATGAGTCTTAACTTCTATGTTGTGAAAGTTGAAAAACTTGAAACACTTCTGCGACATAATTTTTTACAGAAATGAACTGTTTTGAACAGTTTCCTGGTGGAAAACAAGCGTCACAAATATGTACACAAAGTTATTTTCAGGCCTGAAACGCGTTATGGTGAAATAAGGTTAACTTCAACTCTAACGCTGTGTAAAGTCAAAATACTCTGGTAAAAGCAGTTCTACATGATGAAATCCCCAGTACCCTATGGTTAAGAACTGTTTGAATGGTTTCCCCACTGTTTTTAAGTGCAATTCAACATCTCAAACTCAACGTTTGAAATTCCTATTGAGTTGCATTGGTCAAAAACTGAAGTTGAGTTAAATTTAATGAGTCTTAACTTCTATGTTGTGAAACCACTTGAAACACATCTGCGACATAGTTTTTTACAGAAAAGAACTGTTTTGAACATTTCCTGGTGGAAAACAAGGCGTCACACATGTGTACAAAAAGTGAAATTCAGGCCCTGAAACACGTTATGGTGAAATAAGGTTACTTTCAACTCTAACGCTGTGGAAAGTCAAAATACTATGGTAAAAACAGTTCTAAATTATAAAATCCCCAGTACCCTTATGGTTAAGAACTGTTTGGATGGTTTCCCACTGTTTTTCAAAGTGCAATTCAACATCTCAAACTCAACGTTTGAAATTCCTTTTGAGTTGCATTGGGCAAAAACTGAAGTTGAGTTAAATTTAATGAGTCTTAACTTCTATGTTGTGAAACCACTTGAAAAACATCAGCGACATAGTTTTTTACAGAAATGAACTGTTTTGAACAGTTTCCTGGTGGAAAACAAGGTGTCACACATGTGTACTCAAAGTTGTTTTCAGGTCTTGAAAAGTGTTATGATGAATTCAGGTTACCTTCAACTCTAACTCTGTGGAAAGTCAAAATACTCTGGTAAAGGCAGTTCTAAATTATGAAATCCCCAGTACCCTTATGGTTAAGAACTGTTTTGATGGTTTCCCCACTGTTTTTCAAAGTGCAATTCAACATCTCAAACTCAGCTTTTGAAATCCTATTGTGTTGCATTGGCAAAAACTGAAGTTGAGTTAAATTTAATGAGTCTTAACTTCTATGTTGTGAAACCACTTGAAACACATCTGCGACATAGTTTTTTACAGAAATGAACTGTTTTGAACAGTTTCCTGGTGGAAAACAAGCCGTCACAGATGTGTACACAAAGTTGTTTTCAGGTCTTGAAAAGTGTTATGATGAAGTCAGGTTACCTTCAACTCTAACGCTGTGTAAAGTCAAAGTACTCTGGTAAAAAGCAGTTCTAAATTATGAAATCCCCAGTACCCTTATGGTTAAGAACTGTTTTGATGGTTTCCCCACTGTTTTTCAAAGTGCAATTCAACATCTCAAACTCAGCTTTTGAAAATCCTATTGAGTTGCATTGGGAAAAAACTGAAGTTGAGTTAAATTTAATGAGTCTTAACTTCTATGTTGTGAAAGTTGAAACACTTGAAACACATCTGCGACATAGTTTTTTACAGAAATGAACTGTTTTGAACAGTTTCCTGGTGGAAAACAAGGCGTCACACATGTGTACACAAAGTTATTTTCAGGCCATGAAACGCGTTATGGTGAAATAAGGTTACCTTCAACTCTAACGCTGTGTAAAGTCAAAATACTCTGGTAAAAGCAGTTCTAAATGATGAAATCCCAGTACCCTTATGGTTAAGAACTGTTTGGATGGTTTCCCCACTTTTTTTCAAAGTGCAATTCAACATCTCAAACTCACCTTTTGACATTCCAATAGAGTTGCATTGGGCAAAAACTGAAGTTGAGTTAAATTTAATGAGTCTTATCTTCTATGTTGTGAAACCACTTAAAACACATCTGCGACATAGTTTTTTACAGAAATGAACTGTTTTGAACAGTTTCCTGGTGGAAAACAAGGCGTCACACATGTGTACACAAAGTGATTTTCAGCCCTTGAAACGCGTTATGGTGAATTCAGGTTACCTTCAACTCTAACTCTGTGGAAAGTCAAAATACCCTGGTCAAAGCAGTTCTAAATGATGAAATCCCCAGTACCCTTATGGTTAAGAACTGTTTCGATGGTTTCCCACTGTTTTCAAAGTGCAATTCAACATCTCAAACTCACCTTTTGAAATTCCTATTGAGTTGCATTGGGCAAAAACTGAAGTTGAGTTAAATTTAATGAGTCTTAAGTTCTATGTTCTGAAACCACTTGAAACACATCTGCGACATAGTTTTTTACAGAAATGAACTGTTTTGAACAGTTTCCTGGTGGAAAACAAGGCGTCACACATGTGTACACAAAGTGAATTTCAGGCCTGAAACGCGTTATGGTGAAATAAGGTTACCTTCAACTCTAGCGCTGTGTAAAGTCAAAATACTATCGTAAAAACAGTTCTAAATGATGAAATCCCCAGTACCCTTATGGTTAAGAACTGTTTGGCTGGTTTCCCAACTGTTTTTCAAAGTGCACTTCACATCTTAAACTCACTTTTTGAAATCCCATTAACTTGCAATGGACAAAAACTGAAGTTGAGTGAAACTCAATGAGTCTTAACTTCTATATTGTGAAACCACTTGAAACACTTCTGCGACATAATTTTTTACAGAAATGAACTGTTTTGAACAGTTTCCTGGTGGAAAACAAGGTGTCACACATGTGTACTCAAAGTTGTTTTCAGGTCTTGAAAAGTGTTATGATGAATTCAGGTTACCTTCAACTCTAACTCTGTGGAAAGTCAAAATACTCTGGTAAAGCAGTTCTAAATATGAAAT
>NW_024377061.1:0-25000 GCF_016835505.1 Polypterus senegalus | reverse complement strand
TGATACATATATATATATATATATATACAAATATATATATATATTTTTTTCTATAGATTATAAGTAAAAATCCAGGTTCTCACTAGATAAACTACCATTTTTTTTGCCTGTTCATTTTGTAAATCATTCACCATTTCAGGTGGTGAATCGCATTGAACACCATTGGCAGTGTGAGTCCTTTAGGATGGTAAGTAATATATTAATGACCTGTTTGCTTGGTTAAAAATGCCAATCTTGCTTTATTCAGGATTAATATTTGACGTGTTAATTGAGTGCACTGACCATAGCTTTGGACTTTGGATGAGGAGTTTTGTTAAAATTAACTTAATTCCAACGAAATTCTTCTTTATTTCTAATGTTTATCATATAGCAAAATTGAACTACTCGAACAAGGTATAAGCAAATTAAAGTTAACATGAAAAGTGAAATGGTTTCAAAAAATGCATATAAAGCTGGACCTTTTACACCTCTGCATGATTCACTTCTCGTCCGTCCCGTTTTTGCTCTTTCTGCTTTTCTGAGAAGATTAGGTGATGGCTCAGCATGCTGTGATAAAGCGCAGCGGTTCCCAAACTTGGTCCTGGAGACCCCCTTTTTTTTCCAATCAGATTCAATTATTAAGTGATAATAATTGAGAATAATTGATCTTATTTAGTTAGCAGCTTTTTTTTTTTCTTATCTTATTCTGCATTCAGCAAAGCATAGCACTATGATGTTTACATTATAAGACATTGAGAAATATTTCCGTTTTTTGGTATCCCTTTAAATGCTTAACTCTTTTTTGTTGCTTTTCCTATTATTTTTCAGTTATTCCGTGTTGTCTGCTCCCTTCATTTTACCCCAATAGTGAGAATTAAAAACAAGCACCCGGGTGAACAACACTAAAAGACAAAATGTAGCAACTGCTTCAGGGTCAGAACCACTAATTACTCAATAATGGAAAAAACAGAATGGAAATCAGGATGAACATAAATAAAAAGTAAAAAAAAAAATCACATATAACTGCTTAATTTTTATTAAAATGTGTTAACACGCTTACTTTTGTAATTTCTTCATTGACCCCAAAACACAGAAACTGGGAAGTAACAGCTCACATAATTAAACTAGGAGTTCAATTAATAACAGAAGCTGGCTGGGACAAAAGCCAACACCCCAAGAGGGATCCCAGGGCCGAGTCTGGGAACCACTGATACAGCACAACTACACAAAAAAAAGCAAGTGTTAAAAAAAGTCAAAGTGAAAGTTACAAAATACTAAGCAATACTAAAAATATGTAAGTCTGTGCTTCTTCATAAGGGGGACCCAGATCTTCACAGAGTGACTAAAAAGCCATGGTGGAGATGCGCTCAGCTGCCCTTCCATTCATTTCCTAATCTGAAGAAGGGCAGAAGAGCCAGTGACAATCCCTGCATTCTGATCATTCAAATGAATACTTTTAGTTATCTCTTTCATTCGAATGACTCTCACAATAAGCTGATAATTCAACACATCTTTGTTTAACATAGTGTCACACTGAGGGTAAGATGTCGAGTCAGGGCTGATGAAGTGCGCTAATGTCTTTTCTCCCTCTTCTAAATATCATCAGGAGGGAAACCCAGTTAAACCAAGAGCAACGTCCGCATGCCTGGTATTTGTTCACTCTTGATTTTGTCGTGAGACTCGATTGCTTCAGTGGTCCCTCTTGGTCATTTTGGTGGTATTAGCAAAAAGGCAGCTTACTGTCACATGCCACTGTGCGTGCATCCAGAACACCCTGATGGTAGATCCATACCTGACTGGCACCCTGATCCCATAAGGGTCCTTCTTCCAAAAGATCATGCTCTGCATAGGGGGGTTTAGAAATGGATGGGTGGATACATAGACTGTATAACATATATATTTATTTCTTTATAGCATACCATAAAATACCATTTCATTGCTTTTGACAGTGACTTAGAAATATTTGTGTTATCCACGTACAGTTAATAATATAACATTACATAACTGCTGATCATTTTTTTTACAATTATTACAGCTTATATTATTCATTAATATTTATATAATTTGCCATAATCCAAACCATCTGATCCAGAGTAGGGTCCAGGGAAAGCTGTTGCACATATAGCAGCAATCATCAGGTGTAAGGCAGTAACAATCCATGAACTGGACTCGAAGCGTCAAAGTCGCACCAGCGCGGTAACCAACTAACCAGATGCCAGTGTCACGATCGTGAATCGGAAAGTGGCAGCAAATGTGGGAGTCACACGCTATGGCGCGAAAAGAATTCAGCAAGCGATCGAAAAAGATGCCAAACCGCAAGAACAGCTAGAACTTGCCTACATCTGTCCACCCATCAACCTGGAAACTGAATTTCTCTCACTCCCTGCCAGCTGCACCATAGTATGAAGCTGGAGTCGCTTCGGTATGTGTGCGTGCGTACGAGTGACTGTGCGTGCGTTTTCGCTTTCGGAGATATGAAGTCCGAATGTCAAACGAATGTCGAACGCTAAGCTAACTTTACCTCGGTCGTATCTCGTATTTAGAAATATGTTTGTGCGCGCGTCTTGTTTGCGTCTCTGTGTGTTATTTGCAAGGATGCAAGCGCATTAGCGCCTGCCCGTGACTCTGTGCGCGTGCACGTGTATGATCATTTGTGTGCGTGTAAATCCGTGCACTCTTGAGCTTGCATGTGCGTGTCTAGGCGCAATAAACATTCTTTTATATTTGTGAGCTCTGTGTGATTGCGTACTGTAGTATGTGCGTATTTGTGAATATATATGTGTGTGTGTGTTTGTGTGTTTACATGTATAATGATTCCCCGGATACTTCTCAGTATACTGTACTTTGTTCTGTTTTGTCTTGACTTTTGGTGTATGGAGGAATATTTTGGGCATACGTGCAAACATACATACATACATACATAATTAAATAAACTATGAAATCTCACAATAAATATATAGCGAAAACCTAAAATGTGCGTATGAATAATTAAATGTGTCACGGACAATATTTTTGTTGCTTAATTCTTTATGTATTTATTTAATAACTTCATTTATTTATTTCAGTGACACCGTACGCAACATGAAATATGCAGTGAAATGAACAAAACTGTCACTTTCACTCGTCGGAGCTGAGCGGACGGGCTCTATTGAGTACTGGTTATTTACTGGTAAATTGTCGGCAGAGTGGACGTAAACCTTTGGCCATTGAGTGACACATTTACAACAGATATTTCATGATGCAGACTCCTAATAATGAGTTCGAGGTTTTAAGTGGAAGCTTCACACAATAATTCTGAGCAACTGCTTCTTGCACTTGTATCCGACGCACATTGTCACAACTTTGAGCATGCGCATGAGCTACAGCTCTTAAGCAAGCAAACCGTACCAGCAGACTCCAGGCACGGACCTCCGCAGCTCCAGTCCATTAAGGAGGTTGTCGCTTTATATTATACGTCAGTGATTACGCTTTGTTACACTATGGTTAAGATTAAGGTTGAAGGAGGGTTATCTAATGCAGGTCGAATAAACCAGGTGACAAAAACGTGCAATCCAAGGACCCATCTCAAGCGTACGTCCTCTCTGCGGAAGATTCACCAATCAAAAAACAGTGCGCACTAGAGCCCGCCCTCTCGCCTTTCAAGAGTGAAAGTGACAGTTTATATTTCATGGTTAATTTTATGTCACTAAAGTAAAATACAGAAATAAATAATCAAAATAAGCATAACAAATATATTTCGTGACACATTTAACTATTTTTTTTATTTTCATTACTTAATTATTTAGACAGGTGGTCATGTACGGTTTTAAGGCATTGGACTCGAGGTTGTGGGTTCAAATCCAGCTACTCGCACAGTGTGACCATGAGAAAGTCACTTCACCTGTCCGTAGTCCGGCTAGAAAAACTAAAGAAATGTCACCAGTGGTATTTCGAATGTTGTAAATCGCATTTGATAAAGGCGTTAACCTGGTAATAATATATTACTTTACATGTACTTATGTTAAATCTTGCTGTTTATGTAATGCCATTTAATGTACAGTACTTAATTTTGTTCGATCCGAAATATTCCTCCATGATGGCGCTGTCCCGTATAAACACACCAAAATAGCCGTAAAGCAGGTGTGACGTTAGGATTTGCAGAGATTGGGGATTTAGCGCCCTCTGTAATTTTTGCACGCAGTTTTACTTGCGTTACTTGGATAGAAATCGTACAGCGGGGTGTTGATCAGGGGAAGAAGGAACCCCCCCTTTGAAGTTGCGCAATTGCCGATCCTAATTATAAATCCCAAGACCCCAGTTTAGGAAGCGTTTGGGTGCTTTCGTGTTTGGATATACAAACATATCAGGGCTTAAATATATTGTTCTTGTACATTCCTGGAAAAAAAAATCAGGGGCTAGGCATTATAGATCAGAGACTAAAGTCCCTAATGTTCCCCAACAACGTCACTGTCCCAAACCTGAATAAGCACATGCGTAGCACTGCAGCTTCAATTTAAAATGCACGAAGCTCTGCTGGGCGAGTTTTCTTCTTTTCTCACTTCCTCCGAAGAATTCTTTCTTTTTTCCACTGTCGTGTTTCGTTTGGCTGCACAGATCATAAGATAGGTTTGCAAAAACTATACGTTTGTGAATCACTGGGGTGTTGACTGGACATTTGAACTGCCGCTCTCAACAAGAGTCAATCCAAATTAGCGGGAGGCTCATACTTAAGAAAACTGACGTGACCCGAGCATATTTAACCTTTAAAATGCTAAAATAGCAGGAGATGTGGCGTTTAATTAACTTGTGCATCCACAGCATTTCTAAAATTACGTCCAGTTAGTTATTAATATAGGGGGTTGGGGCCACTACTGGGACATCGTTGGCCTCCTTATGAGTTACATAGAGATGCTGCAGTAGACTCGCTGCTTCGCTATTGCATGGCAGGCACAGGCTAAAACTTTGTGGATCACTTGTGCATCTGGAGAGCATGCACATGAGCTTGTTGGAGGATACGATCGATCATTTTTGCAGAAGACTTGTGGCTTTTGTATTTATCTAAGGACAGGTGTAACCAGTGTGTGACGACCTTTATGGGGATGAGCACCATATCTACAGTATGCTCTGTCAGAGTCAGGTATCACTCAACGGAATGAAAGACGAAAATTTCAAAGAAAAAATCCTTTCTTTTTTTTCATTCTTTTATAATTTTACTGAGGACAGAATTAGTAACACATTTTATGATATTGTGTATACAGTATATGACCTTAAGTTGTGGTGGCACGGTGGCACAGTGCTAGCACTGCTGCCTCGCAATAAGGAGACCTGGGTTCGCTTCCTGGGTCCTCCCAGCATGGAGTTTGCATGCTGTCCCTGTATCTGTGTGGGTTTCCTCCCACAGTCCAAAGACACGCAGGTTAGGTGCCTTGGCGGTCCTAAATTGTCCCTAGTGTGTGTGTGTGTGTCCTGCGGTGGGCTGGCACCCTGCCCAGGATTTGTTCCTGCCTTGCTCCCTGTGTTGGCTGGTATTGGCTCCAGCAGACCTCCGTGACCCTTGTGTTAGGATATAGCGGGTTGAATGATGACTGACTTACCTTAGGTTTGGCAGCATGGCGGCACAATAGTAGTGCTTCTGCCTTACAACAAAGGGACTGGGGTTCATGTTCTGCTACTCCTGTGTGAAGTTTGCATGTTCTCCCTGTGCCCACACAGGTTTCTTCTGAACTTCTCCCACAGTCTAGAAACACAAAGGTCAGGTGAGCTGGCATTTCTGAACTGGCTCTAGTATGTGTGTGTGTTCACCCTGTGATGGACTGGTGCCAGTCATTGCTGGGATGGACTCTGGATGCCCCACGACCCTGCTTGGGATAAGTGGATTTGAAAATTGATGGGTGAGCACGAGTCATATTGGACTTCACAATGTGCCTCCTTCACAATAATCAGGTATTCCATGCTTAATTTATAAGAATTTTAATGACATTAAGGAAATTAAACGTTTCAGTGTCTGAAAAACAGCTTTTGCATGAATAAAACACCCAAGTGCATAAGAAAATTAAACAAGTTACAACAATACCATTTATATGATGTAATACTTGAATTCTGGTGATTTTAGCTTTTAATTATTAAGTATTATTAGTGTTTAGCTTTGCAATCCAAACTAAAGGAAACATCTTATCAAGCAGAACAGTCAAAGGTTACCCACCCTCAGAGTTCTCATAAAACCCCCACTGGCAGAATATGATCCCTCCTGGATGTTAAAGCCTTCGTCTCCACCTTCACTGTGCGCTGTCATCTCATCAGTCTTCTAATTGACATAACAACAAGTAGACTGCTGCTGCATAAAACGTCATTGTTCCTATCAGGATATTCAGGTATACAATGAACGTTAGACTATGAGTGTGACGCTGGCCCTCCAGTTGCACGATCATTCATTTACTGATCTTATTAAACTGTACAGATAAACAGGAACCTGGGATTAATCTGGGATGAGATTCCAGTATGCTTATCCAGTACAGTTTATATAGCACTCTGCATTTATAATGTCTGTTTGTCTTTCTGCTGGTAATGTATGCAGGCTGCAGTGTGACCTTGGGATGAATAAATCTCTATCTATCTATCTATCTATCTATCTATCTATCTATCTATCTATCTATCTATCTATCTATCTATCTATCTATCTATCTATCTATCTATCTATCTATCCATCTATCTATCTATCTATCTATCTATCTTATTGTTACACACGTGCTATTAGGAGGCAGTCAACAAGCCCTGAGGTGAGTGAAATATCGTGAGGCAATGGGTTGATTTGCAGTACTAACACCTCTCTCTCTTTTTCGTCAGACAAAAAGAAGAAAAATAACCAACCCTCCATACTTTTTACCAAGACGGTTACCAAGATGGCCACCGATCTTCACTTCTGCATCCGGCTCTCTCTGACTATGTAACTTCTGGCTCCATCGCCATGGTGTCACTTCCGGTCTCTCGAAGATGACTCCACTTCCAGTATTACATAATTTCCAACTCCTTCTGATGAAATCACTTCCGTCTGCCAGTATTGACGTCATCTCCTGCCCTGCCACATGATTTCCACCCACCATTTTGTTACTGCATATAAAGGTCATCTTTGTCATGTTCACGCAACAATTGCTGTAAAAATATTTTGATCGCATATTTTGCCTTTTTTTGCATTCTTTGTCCATTGGATATTATATGAGGATGGTCCCCAACTCTTTTTCTTTGTGGAAACGGTCTGTTTTCTATCTATCTATCTATCTATCTATCTATCTATCTATCTATCTATCTATCTATCTATCTATCTATCTATCTATCTATCTATCTTTTTAGTTTGAATATTTTCTGAAAACACTGTAGTTAGCTAGATCACCGGCCTTGAGTAAGATGAAATGTTGGGTCACCAACCAGGCCACCCTGTTTTACTAAAAAAAATAAGTTTAATCAAATTAATAGGCGCATGATGGCATAACAAGAACACAAAAGCAAAGTGTAGCCTTCAGCTGTAGTTAAATACTGCTAGAGGGTCTTCAGACTTCAGGGTTGGATTTCAAAAATGTAAGTGGCTCATGTCCTGAGTGAGACGTCTCTTTCTGGGAGTGCCCTGCTTTTATAGCTAATGGGGAGAAGGGGGCGGAGTCAGTTGCTTTCAATGGACATCTTCTCAGAGCTGTGGGAGAAAAAAAGATGGAGCAGTCAGTGATTGTGTCCACTGGTCTCTTGGAGTGGTAGTGCTTACTTACCTCTGATGAGCCTGGAAGGTAACCCTCTGACACACATGCATGATAAAAGATAGATAGAAGTCAAAAAGAAGAAAAATAACCAACCCTCCAAACTTTTTACCAAGACAGTTACCAAGACGGCCACCGATCTTCACTTCTGCATCCGGCTCTCTCTGACTATGTAACTTCTGGCTCCATCGCCATGGTGTCACTTCCGGTCTCTCGAAGATGACTCCACTTCCAGTATTACATCATTTCCAACTCCTTCAGATGACATCACTTCCGCCTGCCGGTACTGACGTCATCTCCTGCCCTGCCACATCTATAGATAGATAGATAGATAGATAGATAGATAGATAGATAGATAGATAGATAGATACATAGATAGACTTCACACAGAAAGTTTTTAGACTCCTAAACGTGTTATAAATTTTGTTATGTTGGAAGCCTGTGCTAAAGTCACTATTTTTCCCCACATCAAGAAATACTCAATGCCTCTGAATAGCAATGCAAAAGCAAGATTTGTACATTTTTTGGGAATGCATTCAGACCCTTTACTCTGTACTCACTTGAAACCCTGTTGTCAGTAATTCCAGCCTGGAGCCTTCTTGGTTATGTCGGAACAAGCTTCACAAACCTAGGTTTGGGGATTGATCTCTGCAGACCCTCTCAAGATCTTTCTGGTTGGATGGAGACCATTAGTGGACAAGTATGTTCAGGTCTTTCCAGTGATGTCCAACATCTGCACTCAAAGACATTCCCATAGTTGTCACTAAGACAATCCTGTGTTGCCTTTGCTTTGTGTCCTGTTGGAGGGTGAACCTTTGCTCCAGTCTGATGTCCAGGGTGCTCAGGGGCAGTTTTTCATTAAGGGGGTCTCTGAAATTTGTTCTGCTTCACTTTCAGTTGACTCTGACTACTCTTTCAGTCCCCAACCCCATAGCACAATGCTGCTATCGTCATGCTTGACTGTTGGAATGATATTTTACAGGTGATGAGTGGTGCCTGGTTTCCACCATACACTACGCTTAGAATGAAGGACTAACAATTCAATCTTGGTTTCACCACACCGGAGAATCTTGTTTCTCATAATTTGAGACAACTTTAGATGTCTTTTGTAAACTCCAAGAGGTACTTCATTTGCCCTTTACTGAGGAGAGACTGAGGAGGTTGAGGTTGTTCAAAATGTCTTCTGTTTAAGAATTAACACTTCTAGTGTGCTCTTGAGAGCCATCAAAGTGGTAAGATTTTTTTTTAGCTTTCCCCAAATCTGTGCCTTTACACAATCCCATATCTAATCTCTTCAGGCCTTTTCTTGGACCTCATTACTTGGTTTTTGTTCTACTTTAGGACCCTCTATATGTGTGTGTGTGTGCCTTTCCTAATAAATCCAATCAATTGAATTGACCACAGATGGACTTCTAATTAGGTGTAGAAACATTTCAATTATGATCAGTATTCTTGTGTAAATATGAGATTTCACTTTTTATTTTTTTTTAATTTATTTATTAATTTTATTACAATCAATACATACACTTTTTAATTTTTAATAAATTTGCAAAAAATTCTAAAATTCTTGTTCTCACATTGTCATTCTGGGATATTGAGTGTTGCTGATGTGGGGCTACAACACAATGAAATGTGTAGAAAATGAAGTCTATCTATCTATCTATCTATCTATCTATCTATCTATCTATCTATCTATCTATCTATCTATCTATCTATCTATCTATCTATCTATCTATCTATCTATCTATCTATCTATCTATCTATTCTTATATAGTGCCTGTAATATGTTTGTGCAAAGTTTAAGCATTTGGCATCATAATATTAAACAGTTAAGAATGGGACCCCAGCCCACTATTAGGCACACTCTCTACCCTCTTACTACTTTATTCATCCATTTTCTGACTCCATTTATCCATTGGACGTTTTCAGGGACCTGTGACCCTACACTGGGTTAGTGGGTTGAGAAAATTCACAGATGATTTAACAAGTTAGCTTAAATGTGTAAGTGCCCTGGTGTCCCATCCAGGGTTGGTGTCTGTCTTTCTGACAGAGAGACCCCAGACAGTCCCCATCTCCAGCAGCATCACGCTGAGAACTGGCATACTCATCCCACGTCTGTTTACTCTGACAACTCATGAGTACAGAGCTACATACATCTCTAACACCATTATTAATATTTGCCGATGACACAATAGTAGGTCTGATGCTGTTACTAATATTTGCCGATGACACAATGGTAGTGGGTCTCATCAGCAATGGGGGGTGAGTCTTTGTACAGAATGGAGATACAATGATTGGTGTTGTGGTGCAAGTACAAAATGACCAAGACAAAAGAGATGACTGTTGACTTCAGAAAGGTCCCTGCTGTCCACATCCTACCCGACTGCTGACCTTACTTGGTTTTTTAACATCACCTCCATAGCCAAAAAGGCACGGCAGCATCTCCACTCCCTTCAGCACCTGAAGAAGGCAGGCCTAATTCCTTCCATTTTCACCACGTTCTACAGGGGCACCACTGAGAGCCTTCTTATCTGCTGCACCAGCGTCTGATCTAACCGTAAGGTCCTACAGCAGATAGCACACACAGCAGAAGAAACCATTGGGGCAGCTCTACTCCCCAGTAAAGACCTCTTTATGAGGCGCTGCATTTGCCAAGCCTACAGCATTGTGAAGGACCTGTGCCACACCTCTCCATGGTCTGATTGTGCCACTTCCACCTGGCAGAAGGTACTGCAGCATCCAAAGGAGTTCTGGAAGGGCTTCCAATCTTTTAATAATCAGATTCTAAATTCTGTGTGTCCCAACTTCTCTCAGATCTGCTGCTGAAACTTTATTTATATGCAGTACATGTTGTTTTTATTATTTACTCGTTTATGTATTACTATCTCTTCATTGCCTATTACGTATTTATTTATTTATCAATTTATTAACTTATAGTAAGGCTTAATTGTTTAGCTGTTATTATTTACTTATTTATGTATTACTATCTCTTCATTACCTATTATGTATGTATTTATTTATTTATCAATTTATTAATTTAACTTATAGTAAGACTTCATTCTTTACTTGTCTTGTACTCATCCTGTGTTTATGTGTATGTTGCCCTGTTAGTCGAATGTTATTTTGTGCCGCTGTATGCTGCAATGCGGTGTATGGATGGCATGACAATAAAGCCACTTGCCTTGACTGCACTAATGCCAGTTTTATAATTTAAAAATCACCACTTTAACATCACCAGTTAACCAGATGGCATTTCGCCATGCTGATGCTGTAAGGCGGTGGTGCTAACTGTCCCACTGCACCATTCTGGATATTGTTTGAGACTTAAGTTTGACTCTCCTAAGCCACCGTGCATTCTTAAAAATCAAAAAACAGAATGGTTGATCAGAGTGATGCCATAGTGGAACCAACCACAAGAAGGTTCTAGAATGATCCTTTATTTCATTAAATCTGTAACTGGTTCCATAAATAACCACAAATAGAATATAGCAGATTTATACACTCAGAAAAATATTTTTTCTGGATTTACTTAATTGTGTTATGTCAACAATATCCACAAAACTGAGTTGTGTAAATTGGAAATAAAAGTATTTAGTCTTCTTCAATGACGTACACTCAGTCAACACAACGTGGTCAGGTTAAGATCAGATACATTTGCTTATGCTCAACAAACTTAACTAACAATAATTCTTAATAATTATTTACATTTATATAGCACTTTTTTTTTACTGCTTACAGTGCTCCCCCTCAACATTCTTTTATTTTACTGGGTTTAAAAATAACACCAATATATTTGGTTTTAGTAATACGGACTAAATAGACTTACATAAAAGATACACTACAGCATTTTGTCTTTACTTAGCAATGCGAATTACATCTTGTATAATAAATATTCAAATTAATTTAACACTGTTCAGTTCATCAAGTGTGTAGCCATTCAGGTTTTACCATACAGGGTAATCATGTTATATTTTGGTTGATTGCATGTTTTCATGCAATCTTAACATTAATTCAATTGCTTTTTTGGAAACAAAGAAAAAAAATGCTTTTCTGATTTAGGGTGGGTGACGTGTATCAAAAACATTTCATAAATAAAACCCCACAAAATGCATGGCGTCGGTAAACTTACTGAGTCTTTAACTTTCTTTACGAAGTGTGAGGATCCCGCGGAACAAAAGGGGCGGGTCCTTATGCAAAATATCACACTTTATGCAAATATGTGGTAGTTATGTGCATAAAACTTGAGTATTAGTCAGTCATTATCCAACCTGCTATATAGCCAATCCCAGGGCACAAGGAAGGAACAAATCCCCCGGCAGGGAACACACTATAATTTAGGATCGCCAATGCACCTAACCTGCATGTCTTTGGACTGTGAGAGGAAACCCACGCAGACACAGGGAGAACATACAAGCTCTACGAAGGGAGGTCCCGGGAAGCGAAACCGGGTCTCCTAACTGCGAGGCAGCAGCGCTAAAAACTGCGCCACCCTGCCGCGCGCAATCTTCAGTATTTTAAATGAAATCCGCTTAATTCAACTGTGTATAAGGAAAGGGGCGAATACCGTGTTTGGAGGATTAGAAAGTATTAAATCTGAGTAAAATTAACATTAAATTAGTAGTGACAATAGTTATATTTCTGTTGAACAAAGATACTCTGATTGTGTTATTTCAACATAAATTAATCGTGTTAGTAACAGCTAACAGATATAAGTCAATTTATCCAGAAAAAGGTACCGGAAACACCATAAAACATCATTATTTTAAGCTAAAGTAACTTAAATTGAAAGGAACGTCCCAAATAGTTTGTGTTTTTTGAGTGATGCGGTTTCTAATTTTAAGAGGGCTCTTGCTGTATTCAACAGCACGGGTTCAGGTTAGGCTTTCTTGATCTGTTATTATCCTGCTGTACATTAAATATTTGTTATTTTCCCAAATATTCGGAACCTTTTAAAGCCCAAAGATATATGCGAAGAACTCATCCCAGAATGGGTCAAGCGGTAGTTCTGTACGAGGAAACATACAATTACGTGAGGTGCCATTTTTCACCCTTCATTTTTAAGCGCCGCCTTTACGGCATTCTGGATTCGACGGCCGTGGTGGGTCGTTGTTTGTGTGGAGTTTACACGTTCTCTCCAACTTTGTGTGACTTTCTATCTTTTCTTGTCATTAAATGTGTACATTGGGCTGATTTCTCACTCTTTAAAGTAATGGTTCTTTAGTGGGATGTGTGGCTCCTCGTAGAATTATTATTTGTCCAAGCACCATTTTCTTTGTATGTGAAGTTGGTTCTTTGTGCTTTGAAAAAGTCCCTAATATGTGGATACAAACGAAATCTTTAATGTACGATGGGCTACCTAGCAGGACACTAACATATTAAGAAAACCTGGACTTAGCCCGTATTATTGTATGTAGGAGCCTCAGCAATCTGATGCCATCATGGTTATTTACTGTAACGCATCTAAAGAAGTAAAAGTTTCTTTCCAGATCCTTCATGTGGATGGGTCTTTTGGGAACCAAAAAATGGTTCCCCTATGGCTATCTCTAAAGAAGCACTCTTGCACCTTTATTTAAGAGTGCAGTTGTTGCGAGCTTGGGAGGCTCCTGTCCAAGTTCAGTCCCAGCCCTGCTTCCAATGCTGAGGAATAGCCGTCGATCCGAGGATGATTCCAATGCACATTTCAATTTCTGTATTTGCAGGACGCGACTAAAACACCCGAAGCGTTAACTGAGGGTCGCGTAAATGTTTTCCACAGCTACATGAACACTTTACACTCGCTTCATGAACACCTCCCACACTTTTACAGCAATCTTAAACTTATAAGCATTGTGAGTTAGGCTCCTAAGTTCCTGAAACCCAACGCAGTTATTGGCACGATCTTTCTGTTGAATCTGTCTAATTGGATTTACATTTTGAATAAGACGAACCGTACATCCAATTAATTAAGAGCAAAAGAATACAATGCGAGTCGTGCCCTGACCCAGTGTTTGCGCAGTGTTGATGGGATCCACCGCGCCCATTGTACCGTAAAGCTCCTTTTGTCCCGGAGCCGCAGACAGTGCGCTCAAACAATGGGCTCTGCCGATTCCTGGGTCGCAAACCCCCCCGAAAGAACACACATACTTTTTTTTTCTGGTGTGGGTATGACTGAGGGGAGTGTATTCAAAGCGCAATGTCCCGCTCGAGTTCACGCCCCTTTCAAACAAGTAGCGGGATAAGAAAGAGGAAGGCAGCATCACTCATCCCAGTCCCTTCAAGCACCTCCATCCAGCCGGCTTCTCCCGAAGCTGGACAGGCGAGCTGGGATCCTACACCAGAATGGGGAAAGCCACTGCTTTAGGAGTCGTGCTGTTGACTTTCTGTGTTCTCCGGTGCCATTCTCAAGGTAAGCAAAGAAAAAAAAAAAAAAATAATGAAGAAATGAGCTCTTGCTGTCTGGGTTAGGATGGACCTCCTCGAGTCTCATCACTTCAGTGCCTCCTGCCTGCTTGTGATCGCGGATTATGCAATGAAAGTACCCGGTTAAAAATCATCGTTTCAGTTTGTCTTTAAAATGTGAAAACTGAAATAAGAAAGCAATGATCAGAAGGCAAAGCAACATTTAGCAATTGAAACGAAAGCAGTTATTTTGTCTGAACTTCAGTGTGAAGGCTTGGCTTAACTAGGTAGTATGTTACTGCCTGATGGAATGCTGCGTTTCAATCAATGTTTACTCCCGTAACTGTATTGATTTGTTTTAGAAAAAGTTGAGCACTGGAGCGGCTTACATACTTAGAAGCATAAGAGCGTTAGTAGGGCTGCTTGCCTTCTTGTTATTGTTGTTGTGGGGAGCATTTATGGAATATAATTGAGAAATTGAAGTTTTAATCTCGAGCACAAAGCCTCCCCTCAGACAGATTTGAAGAGAACTTTCGCCGGAGCTTTGCCGTTGCTAAGCAACGGGGCGAGCATGTGACCAGCAGACAATCTGAGCGCCACGATCCGCTCGCTGGACCTCACGCTGCCCCTTCGCAGATCAGGCTCTCGCTCCCCCTTTTTTTCTTCAGCTCATTGTCCTTAAATGCGCTACAGAACCCCCTTGTTGTACGTTTGATTGTGCGTGTGTCTGTACCTTTTGATTTTGTGGGTTGTCGACCGCACGCCCATTTGTTTTTGCGCCTTACAGTTCTCGCGGATTTGTTTCGTTCGTGCGGGAGTTGTGCAAACCTCCTCAAGTTGTAATCTTCTTTCTTTTTCACAAACCCTCGATTTAAGCTCCTTAGTGTGAATCAAGTAACTAATTAAACCACAGCAGCTGCTAAAGGCAAGCACGGAGGCTCCGGAAACAAACTCTGCACCGGCGGGTAGAATGAATAAGCAGCGTTCACTGTTGCTTATTTTTAAAGTATAATGCGTACCTGCGTGGAGTTTACATAACGGAGCGGCACTCCTTCTTGAACCACCGTCGGCTTTTAGTTCCGAACAGTTTAGAAAATCTCACTCTGACGAAATCCAAGACATGTTGGTACTTCCTACACGAATAACAAGCCAGACCGATATTTTATATTTTAGCCAAAGCGACTTCCAACACCAGGGCCCTTTGCAGCTGTTTAGCTGGGGATGCAGACTGGTTAAGTGACCTGCTCAGGGTCACACTGGGAGTCACACGTAGGGACTGAGCCAGAAGCCTTGTGGTTTAAGGACCAGTGGCTTTGTCATTGTACCAGGCTGTCTGCCGACATCACATTATGAGGCATGTGTAGAAAATCCCGACAAGTGTTATGAACAAACCATTCATTTTCTGACACCCATTCCTTCACCATCGGGCTGTAGGGAACGAGAACCTATCCCGACTTAATTAGACACCAGACTAGACGGGACTCTCAACCCTAGCTATACCAGGCCAGCATACACTCTTAAAAAATGGTTTAAAAATTACACTTTATTGGGTTGCTCATAAAAAAATAAAATAATAATAATTCTGTGAAGAACCTAGGGATATAAAATTGGTTCTTTGGACTGAAAAGGGCTCAATAAAACAGAAATGTTTAATGTGTAGTAGGTTACCTATCAGGATAAAGTTGTTATGTTAATTGTTCAGGGTTTTCTTGGATTCGTATTTTCGTTTTGGTTTATTGTTGCTTATTCTGTTTTCATGCCTTGTACTGTATATCCGGTATTTAACTTTGTATATTTATGCAAATATTATTTGCTTTAAACGTTGTATATGTCCTCCACCGTTTTCTTTCTGAATTTATTTGAAACGCTTTGAACGTGAGAAATGCGATTATATAATTTAAAAATATTATTATTATTATTGATAAAAAAATCGGAACTTAATCTGCGTGATTATATGAATGAAGTTAATGTGTTTAAAATCAGGAACGTATCGGCATTTCTCAAATCTGTTATCATCTCTTCCAGTTTTTTTATGGAACCTGTTACAGATCTAAATAAAGAAATGTTCTTTACGAAACCTTCATGTTCATGGCTCTTTTAGGAACCAAAAATAATTATCTTATGTTACTGCTCTATACACTCCGGTACCTTAATTTTTAAGAGGGCAGCGTACTAAACCTAACCCACCTGTGTTTGGTATGTGGGAGGAAGGTGGAGGCTGAAGCTCCAATCTCAGGAGCTGAGCTCACCACCAATCAAATCGACCTTTCTTTCTTTCTTTCTTTCTTTCTTTCTTTCTTACGCAATTGCCGTTTTACACAGAGCGCTTAAAATGCAATTTGATATTCGAAATTCTAAAACCCTTGTTTTGGTTAAAGAAGTTATGGGAACAGATAGATAGATAGATAGATAGATAGATAGATAGATAGATAGATAGATAGATCTTTGTTTGTCCCACGACGGATATTGCAACAGTGTTAGGTACAAGACAGAAGCCAGTTACTGATCTGGATGACAGCACGCGGTGCATATCGATATGCTATAATTAGACCAAAGAAGACTGGCATCACATTTTTGCCCGGACAGTGGCTGCGTTGAGTTTGTACCCCGTGACTTTTAAACATTTTTTTTAAGTTCCACTCAGGCTTTTTTTTTTTTTTTCTATAAACCATACCCAAACACGTTTAATCCAAAGTCCGGAGCCGATCGCGGCTGTTCTTAGAACTGAACTTGATAGGGAACACTCTCACCAATTACCTGGCTCACAGTTTAGAATCCCCAGATATTATTATTATTATTATTATTATTATTATTTATCCATGACGACTTAGACCATTTGAGACTGAACAACTGGTTGCATGTCTTTCGTTTTTCTACTTGGAGCACAGAGAGGTTAAGTGACTTGCTGATGGTAACATAGAGCACAGGGTCTGAAGCACAAAGACTTAACTACTACATTAAACCTAACACTCAGTACTTCAAGAAATGAAACGTGGTCATTGTGAGAACGTGCAAACTCTGTAAGGAGAATAACACAAATTGAAATAAACACTCTTAACAATACCGGTCCTGTACATTAGAACATTAGAACAATCTGGACGAGAACAAGCCATTCAGCCCTACAAAGCCCACCAGTCCTATCCACTTATTTCTTCCAAAAAAAAAAAACAAAAACCCATCAAGTCGAGTTTTGAAAGTCCCTGAAGTTTTACTGTCTACCACACTACTTGATAGCTGTAATGACACTTTGTTGGGTTGTGTGGTTCCCCATAAAGCTACTGCTTTAAAAGGTTATTTGCATACCAAGTTGATTCTTTGGGCTTTGAAAAGGTTTCTAATACAGTATGTGGACAACAAAACACAAAGCTTTAATGTATAGTTGGCTACCTAGCAGGATACTAACAGACTTTACAGCATGAGCGTGCGATCATATGCAGTGAGTCCTTTGAAAATGAGGAACACACTGATATTTCACAAACCTGTTATTTTCTGTTCATGGCTATGTATAGACCCTCTTTCAGATCTAAACATATTTAAGGTTCTTTTTGAAATCTTCATATGGATAGCTATTTTGGGGTTGGCTCTAAGGCATCCCTCTGAAGAATCACTTTGGCACCTTTATTTTTAAGAGTACAGACATTGCATCACAAACCATTGCCACCTAAGCAGACGTGAAATCGGACAGCTGTGGTATTTAAACTAGATGTGTGCACGAGTGTCCCGCAGGCAGTGTAGTGTAGTGGTTAAGGCTTTGGACCTTTAATGCTGAGGTGGGGGGTTCAAATCCCCTCCTGAGCATGGTGTGACCCTAAGCTGTCTTTTCATCCACCTGTGCTCTAACTCAAAAATGAAAAGAAATATAATCAAATGTTGTAAGTCACTTTGGCTAAATTAATAAATTAAGTAATTTAGTAAATGAACAAACGTTGCCATCACCAGGTAGATTATTTAACACATCAAACACCTTTAAAATGCAGTACTGAATTTTATGAAAAAATGAATTGATTAAAGCAGCTGTAGTGCCCATGCACATACATTACTGAAGACGCTGCAGTTTAAAAACTCTGAATGCGACTTTTCTACCGAGTTTGTTAATCAATTGAATTTACAATAAGACACACGGGATTAAAAACTGAAGAATGGAGGAGTGAACTCGGATTTTTCTCTGGTCGTCAGGTCTGTCATCTCTTGATTTTTCTTTGTTCCAAGTGAGTGTTGCCTTCCTTTCTGCATCCTACAAGCTAAGCTGATTGTCAGTTGCTGTGAGGGCTTGTGTGTGAGTGGACTCTCTGGTGGACTTGGACCCACCAAGCAGGCACAAAGGACCTAAGCCTTGGGTAGACTATTGGGGAAAACCCAATGAAATACCACACTGGTCTGATCTGGGGGCTTCTACAAGGGGACCCTTAGCAAAATTCCCTCTAGTGGCCCAAAATGGGGTAATCGCTGGCAGTCCAATCTCAGTAAGTCCCTTATTGGTTGGCCTGGGCTGTCCTGTCAGCATCATAAACCCCAGGGCAAAGTGATGTGCTGGGGTCCCCTGTTTTGATAGAAAGACAGAAACATACATAGGCATCAGAAACTCCTAGGCCAGTGCCCATTGTGCCCATAATTTAAGAGGGCCCTTGGCCCAGTGATGGTTTGGTAACATTGGCCAATGTCATCACCACCCACAGATTGAGTAATGAAGTGCTTCTGTGTTTACAATGATTGTTAGATTTTTGAGTGTGAATTTTACTCCTTTTCTTATTAATTAACAAATTAAAAATACATATAATGAAATTGATAAAATAGTCAAATGAAAACTGAATAAAAGTTTCAAATAAAGGGCCAGTAAGGGGTGGCCTCCACATCCCAGGTCCTCCCTGTTTTCCTGGTGTTTATGGTGGTTGTCTCTTGGTGTTCTGGTTTCCACTCACAGTCCAGAATCATGCAGGTCAGGTGGGCTGGTTGTGCTAAACTGGTCCTGTGCCGTGCATGTGAGTGGGTCCATCTTGTGATGGGCTGCTGCCCTGTCCAGGGGTTGTTTCTGCCTGCATGAATTGCTTTCTGGGATGCATTCATTGCTTTCTGAGATGGGCTCCAGGTGCCATGCTAACCAACCCTGGATAAGCAGAAAATAGATGTGTGGATTAGTAAGGTATGGACTTTCTGCAGGTTCAGGCTCCTTGTCTATTTGCCCACACTAGCCAATGCTTCCCCGATGTACAAATCCCAATGGAGACATGGTTGGCTGCCCATGTAGGGCCTACACCGGCCTAATGTTAGTTTATTTACAGGGCAGCCTGTGGGCCATTTGTGGTTTTGAGTGAGACCCTCTTACTCACCACTAACAACAGCTAACCTGTAAGGGATGGAAAATGCAGACTGTGAAGAATTTGCCATAATATGGCTGCCACTCACTTAAAATTAAAAATTGTCTGAAATAGACCAGTGAATGGTTCATATCAATACGATTAATGTAATCAGCAATTAATATTCTATCAATATTTGATGTGGTATACTTAATATAAATGTCACGATTATCTTGCATCACTTCAGCGCATGGTAATAATGTGGGTGATGTATTTTTAAATTTACATCGTGCCTATGATACAAAATGTATTGATCTGTTTGAAATGAACAAAAGTCCATCATAAGAATAACAGTTATTACTTATAAAACTTCATTTCAGAGGGACTTGGACAGCAGACAGACTTGGGCAGACTTGTGGCAGATGAAATTTAATGTCAGTAAATGTAAAGAATTACAGATAGGAAGTAAAAATGTGAGGTTTGAATACACAATGGGCGGTCGGAAAATCGAGAGTACACCTTATGAGAAGGATTTAGGAGTCGTAGTGGACTCTAAGCTATCGACTTTCAGACAGTGTACAATTAGAATTAGAATTAGAATTAGAACAATCTAGACGAGAACAGGCCACTCAGCCCAACAAAGCTCGCCAGTCCTATCCACTTGTTTCCTCCAAGAAAACATCAAGTCGAGTTTTGAAAGTCCCTAACGTCTTACTGTCTACCACACTACTTGCTAGCTTATTCCAAGTGTCTATCGTTCTTTGTGTAAAGAAAAACTTCCTAATGTTTGTGCGAAATTTACCCTTAACAAGTTTCCAACTGTGTCCCCGTGTTCTTGATGAGCTCATTTTAAAATACAAGTCTCGATCCACTGTACTAATTCCCTTCATAATTTTAAACACTTCAATCATGTCACCTCTTAATCTTCTTTTGCTTAAACTGTAAAGGCTCAGCTCTTTTAATCTTTCCTCATAATTCAACCCCTGTAGACCTGGAATCAGCCTAGTCGCTCTTCTCTGGACCTTTTCTAGTGCTGCTATGTCCTTTTTGTAGCCTGGAGACCAAAACTACACACAGTACTCAAGATGAGGCCTCACCAGTGCATTATAAAGGTTGAGCATAACCTCCTTGGACTTGTACTCCACAGATCGTGCTATATAACCTAACATTCTGTTAGCCTTCTTAATGGCTTCTGAACACTGTCGGGAAGTTGATAGCTTGGAGTCCACTATGACTCCTAAATCCTTCTCATAAGGTGTACTCTCGATTTTCCAACCGCCCATTGTGTATTCAAACCTAATATTTTTACTTCCTATGTGTAATACTTTACATTTACTGACATTAAATTTCATCTGCCACAAATCTGCCCAAGCCTGTATGCTATCCAAGACCTTCTGTAATGATATAACGGATTCCAAATTATCTGCTAATCCACCTATCTTGGTATCATCTGCAAACTTAACCAGCTTGTTACTTATATTCCTATCTAAATCATTTATATATATGAAAAATAGCAGCGGCCCTAGCGCTGACCCCTGCTGGTCACCACTCTTAACATCGGCCAGTTCTGATGAGGTTCCTCGCACCATCACCCTCTGCTTCCTGTGTCTGAGCCAATTCTGCACTCATCTAAAAACATCACCCTGAACTCCCACTTCTTTTAACTTGATGCCCAACCTCTCATGTGGCACCTTATCAAATGCTTTCTGAAAGTCCAGATAAATAATATCATAAGCTCCACTTTGATCGTATCCTTTTGTTGCCTCCTCATAGAATTCCAACATGTTAGTAAAACACGACCTCCCTCTTCTGACCCCATGCTGACTGTTCAGAATAACTCCTGTCCTTGTCATGTGTTGCTCAATCTTATCCTTAATAATTCCTTCCATTAATTTTCCTGTGATGCTTGTTAAGCTTACTGGCCTATAGTTGCTTGGATCTGCCCTGTCACCCTTTTTATATAATGGGATGATATTTGCCATTTTCCAGTCCTTTGGAATCTCTCCAGTGCACAGTGACTTCCTAAAAATATGTGTCAAGGGTTTATATATGTACTCACTAGCCTGGCACAGATGGCATTAAGAAGGCTAACAGAATGTCAGGTTATATAGCGCCTTGATGTGTGGAATACAAGTCACAGGAGGTTCTGCTCAAGCTTTATAACACACTGGTGAGGCCTCATCTGGAGTCCTGTGTGCAGTTTGGGTCTCCAGGCTACAAAAAGGACAAAGCAGCACAAGAGAAGAGCGACTAGGCTGACTCCAGGGCTACAGGGGATGAAATTTAATGTCAGTAAATGTAAAGTATTAAACGTAGGAAGTCAAAATGTGAGGTCTGAATACACGATGGGAGGTCTGATGAATTATTAGGAAAGATTAAAAGAGCTGAACCTTCTCTGTTTAAGCAAAAGGAGATGAAGAGGAGACCTGGTGTGTGGAGTACAAGTCACAGGAGGTTCTGCTCAAGCTTTATAACACACTGGTGAGGCCTCATCTGGAGTCCTGTGTGCAGTTTTGGTCTCCAAGCTACAAAAAGGACATAACAGCACTAGAAAAGGTCCAGAGAAGAGCGACCAGGCTGATTCAGGGCTACAGGGGATGAGTTATGAGGAAAGATTAAAAGAGCTGAGCCTTTATAGTTTAAACAAAAGATGATTAAGAGGAGACCTGACTGAAATGTTTAAAATTATTAAGGGAATTAGTCCAGTGGATCGAGACGGTGACTTTAAAATGAGTTCATCAAGAAAACAGGGACACAGTTGGATACTTATTAAGGGTAAATTTCACACAAACAAAAACGGAAGTTTTTCTTTACACAAAGAACAATAGACACTTGGAATAAGAGACCAAGTAGTGTGGTAGACAGTAAGACGTTAGGGACTTTCAAAACTCGACTTGATGTTTTTGTAGAATTAAGTGGATAAGACTGGCGACCTTTGTTGGGCTGAATGACCTGTTCTCGTCTAGAGTGCTCTAATGTTCTAATATTCTAAAACAGTAATTTCTAAAAATGGAAATTAATTCTGGGTTGAACATGTTGTCAGGTGGAGAAGGAAAACTTGCTTTTGTGATGTTACAAGATGTCAGAGTGGCACTTCAGAGCGATGCCACGAGGGAACCATTTTTGTTTTCCCAAAAGACCCATCCACATGAAGTTTCCAGAAAAAAACCACTGTAAAACATGGACAACAAACTTGCAGTAAATTACTGGCTGTTAATTGTATTGTTCTCACACTGTTTTACTGAATAGTACAACAAATACACAATACTATACCAGGGGTTCACAGTAAACTGCAGGGCCACAGAATTAATGTGATGTAGCACATGTTAAATTACAGCGTTACAGAATTTTTACTTGTTAACTGTAATAATACGGCAATTCAGTTGCTAGTAAACTAATGTAAATTTATTAGAACAATTTGAGTGTGAAGACAGTATGAAAAAAACATGTTTGCCTGTAACCTCACAGTGAATGGACTAGCAATTCAACTACTAATTACTTTGCTGTCATACATAGAGACCATCATCTTTTTCTGTAAAAGTAAGCTTTATTTACACATTACAGAATACAATCCACAAAAAACCATATTACACCATATGACATAAACAGCTTTATTAAGGAACAGTCATGCTAAGGAGCAGACTCTTAACTGTAGACCATCATCCCTCCACAAACGTCAATGCTATACACACATAAACTGGATCATCCACATCTAATGAGACACTTTCAGTGTTTAGCGGAATTGTTTCACGTTGTCTGGTAGAAAAGGAAAGAATGCTTTTGTGATGTAGGGTGTGGTACAAGTTAAAAAAAAACATAAACCAGCTTTCATAATCACAAAAAATCGACCCTTAAGCACAGTTTGCTGGCCATCTTTATGTGTTTCTTTCTCTCAGTCCAGTTACAGTGTTGCTGCAAAGGGGGCGTTCCTTATGCAAATATACCAACTTTATGCAAATTTAGTTCTCTGGGCCGTTGTGAATTTACAGCACAATTACAATTATTTACAAAAGCAGTCTTGCACATTGAAACAGTTAATTGATGTTGACAGCTAAAACACTTCTTATTGTAGATTTAAATGCGTTTATCTGTTTCAAATCATTGTTTTGACCTTTTACTGTATATCAGATTTTTGGCTGTGAACATGCACCGTTAATGTAATACATTTTTACAGGATTTTTTTTTTTACAGTGCATTCACCTGTTCTAAAGGTCCTTAAGGCCCTTTTCTGTCCACTACTTGCTGGCTTATTCCTTGTGTCTGTGGTTCTCTGTGTGAATGAAAACGTTCTAATATCTGTAGAATATCAAACACGTTTCCATCAGTGTCCCTGTAGCCAGAATTTGACCTTTAACTGCCATCTTACCACATTTATAAATGAAACAGAATGAAAGTGCACAAGCTGAACATGTCCCACAATGCAGTTCAGACCAGTCCAAATTATGACAGGCGATGGCTTAGCCTGCTGTGGTTACATGAAAGACTTTTCATTACAGTATTTTATTGTGAAAATTTCAAGTTAACTCCTGTGAAATCCTGGAAATTTTTACAGCGTGGATCCAAAACAATACAATACAAGTTCTTTTTTTGCACTGCACTCCTCCCTGAGGCTCCACTAGGCTCCATACTGTAAAGAACCATGAATAGATGGTAACAGAATTATGATTTTTAAAGGACTCATGCTGCATACAATCACACAAGCTAAGCCCAGGTTTTCTTATTCTGTGTTCCATTTCAACTGGGAAGTTGGTATTTCCGAATTCCTAGTTGAAAGTTTCAACTTGAACGCCCCTTTAAGTCGGATTTCCATCTCAGAAATTTGGAGTTGGATGTCAGAGATGATGTGACACCCGAGTTGACTGCGTTCCAGTAAAACATTCAGAAAATCAATATGGACATGTCCAGGAAAACCTTTGTTGTGATTGCTCCATTGGAATAAACAGCAGTGAATAACAACGTGATATGCGGTATTTAACATCTCCAAACCCACCGCATCAAGTCCAGAAGCTGGACAGTGCTGTGCATACAACTGGTTTAATGAGACACCAAATAGACTGAAGTGCTAATGAACAGTATAACATGACAGCTTTTACTAAAATTTGTGGTGTACTTCACCATTTTGAATTTATGTCATGATCTGAAGTTGGACAAACTTGGGCTTCACAAACATACCCGAAGTTTCTGAGTTGGAAATTCAACTTAAGTGGGCCTTAACTTAAAGTTACAACTTCCCATTTCGAATGGAACACAGCACAAGTCTAACTTTGTCTGACTTCAGATCATGATGCCAATCCAAAATGGCGACGTATATCATGAACTTTAGTGAAAGCTGTAGTGTTATACTGTTTAATAGCACTTAAGTCATCTATCTATCTATCTATCTATCTATCTATCTATCTATCTATCTATCTATCTATCTATCTATCTATCTATCATATAGTGCATTTCATCTATATATCTATCTATCATATAGTGAATCTCATCTATCTATCTATCATATAGTGAATCTCATCTATCTATCTATAGATAGATAGATAGATAGATAGATAGATAGATAGATAGATAGATAGATGAGATGCACTATATGATAGATAGATAGATAGATAGATAGATAGATAGATAGAT
>NW_024377060.1:0-15255 GCF_016835505.1 Polypterus senegalus | reverse complement strand
GCAGAGAAGGACTGGAACAAAAATCTCATTATATGCAGATGACATGGTACTGTATATATCGGACCCAGAAAATTCTGTGCCTGCAGTCTTAGCAGCACTCACAGAATTTCAAAAGCTCTCTGGTCTCAGAATTAATCTGAATAAAAGTGTACTCTTTCCGGTGAATTCACAAGCATATAATATTAGATTAGACACCCTTCCTTTTATCATTGCAGAACAGTTTAAATACCTCGGGGTAAACATCACAAGTAAACATAAAGCTCTTTATCAACAAAATTTCGTCGTCTGCATGGAAAAAATTAAACAAGACTTGCATAGATGGTCAACCCTTCATCTCACACTAGCTGGAAGAATTAACACTGTTAAGATGAATATTCTTCCTAAGCTCCTTTTTTATTTCAAAACATACCAATATACATTAATAAATCGTTCTTTAAGCAATTAGATTCAACAATAACCTCATTTATTTGGAATTCTAAATATCCACGCATCAAAAGAGCTTACCTACAAAGACAAAAGGCAGAAGGCGGCATGGCTCTACCTAACTTCCAGTTTTATTACTGGGCGCAAATATACAGGCGATAAGAACCTGGACACAAATAGAAGAACATACACAGGCATGGACCGCAATAGAAGTAAAATCCTGCAGTACTTCTTTGTATTCCTTGCTTTGTGCTCCAATAAACACACGTTATCGGCAATACACTAATAACCCAATTGTGCTCCACTCACTTAGAATCTGGAACCAATGTAGAAAGCATTTTAAGACGGAGAAGCTTCTTTCTGTGGCACCCCTGCAAGAGAACCACCTCTTTCAACCTTCATAAACATATGCAGTTTTTAATATCTGGAAAAAATTTGGAATTAACTTGCTTAGAGATCTTTATATAGACAACGTCTTTGCATCCTATGAACAATTACATTCCAAATTTAACATTCCAGCTACAAATTTCTTTCACTATCTTCAAATCAGGAACTTTGTTAAACAGAACCTTCCAGATTTTCCTCATCTTGCACCCTCATCCACGCTGGAAAAATTATTGCTCAATTTCAAGGAGTTAGACTCCATCTCTACAATATATAAAATCCTTTTACAATCCCTTCCTTTCAAAGATCCAAGAGGACACTGGGAAAATGACCTCTCAATTAATATATCAGAAAAGGAGTGGAAAGTAGCAATGCAGAGAATTCACTCAAGCTCCATATGCAAAGCATACAATTATACAACTCAAAATTATATATCGAGCACATCTGTCTCACTAAAACTCTCAAAATGTTTCCAGGGCATGATCCAACCTGCGAACGTTGCAACCAAGCCCCAGCCTCACTAGGTCACATGTTCTGGGCCTGCTCCAAATTAACATTATTCTGGACAAAAATTTTAATTACCTCTCAGACAGCCTTGGACTCACAATCCCTCCTAACCCATTAACAGCTGTGTTTGGGGTTCTTCCAGAGGGTCTTAAGGTGGAGAAAGACAAACAAATTGTGATTGCATTCACTACACTGTTGGCACGCAGACTTATTCTGATAAACTGGAAGAACCCAAACTCTCCTCTTTAAGTCAGTGGGAAACTGATGTGTTATATTATTTAAAATTGGAAAAATCAAATACTCAGTTAGAGGATCTGTGCAGACTTTTTCAAAACATGGCAGGATCTAATCAGTAATATTTTGAAATGATTTTATAAAGCACAGAGAATTTGTTGATTTAGGTATTTTTACAAGCCTTAAATTTTACACCGTTTGGCTTGCTCTCTCTCTCTCAGGGGTGGGGATCGATCTGTTCTTAGCATAATTCTTTTTTGTAAAACTTGATTGCTATGTATTGATTGTAATAAAATTAATAAATAATAATAAAAAAAATTAAAAAAGAAGGTTTACAGTTGCTCGAATGGAAAAGACATGAGGGTTATTATAGTTGCATAAAACAGCATGTCTCACAGCATGTCATATTTTTCTCAGCTGTTCTGAGGATATGCAAGTAAACAAGTTCCTTGTATTATGTACACATAACAATAAACCTGACTTGACCTGACTGGAAGTTTCCTGTTCTCCAGTTTCCTCCAGTCCCCAAAGACATGTAGGTTAGTTAAATTGTAGTCTCTATGAGTGGAATGGCATCCTTTTAGTGTTCCTTCTAACTTTGGCTGATTCTGTCAGGATAGACCAGTGATGGATTAAGCAGGCCACAAAAATGGATGAATTTTTAATTTAAAATACATACTTTCAACTATAATTGTTTTTGCATTACAGTAATATATATAATTGTGACATTTATTTGAATTTCTTGATTTATGCAGAGAAATAATAATGGAACTTACTATTATTTAAACTTGTTTATGATATGAATATCACTTTAATGTGAGACATGTTACTGCATTTTCACATTATATATATATATATATATATATATATATATATATATATATATATATATATATATATATATATATACAGTAGTTGGTGTAAGAGAAAATAATCATTGCAGGTTATCAAAATTCAGCAGCACTAATTCTGTGTTATTACTTAATTCTTTAACAATATATGTGAAAGTGTCTTCAGCCAGAATATATGGTTTATATAACGTGCATGTTAAGATCTTATAGCTAAGATCAAAATATAATATTGATATTAATATAAAGGAAATATAGTACAACAGTCAATCCAATATGTTCCTTGTTGTTCTCCTTAAACATGTGTAATTGTTTTATTATAATATTTATTATATACTTTAGCAAGGTGTCAAATGAGTTGCCTCATGCATGCAGCAAATTTGGTTCAACTTGTACGTATGTTAATATTTACCTTTTTATATATTAGTACGGAATATTTAAAATATGTCCGGAAATGTGCTTTTAACGGCCTAATTTAGATGAAATTTTTTTGGGTTTAACATTTGACAACATTTTAAATTTTTAGTGCAATTGTGAACTCCTAGACTATCATTTAAGGTATAATCTTTCTAAATTATAAATTGTATATATACTCCTCCCATAAGACAAGAAAAATACTAATTAAGCATTTAGATAATTTAGAAATAAGAATGAACAAATCATCTGTTTAACTGGTAGGAATGAAAGGATTAAAGATGCAAAACATGTGCAGTTTTTGAAAATTATGTAAATTTATTTTATTGTTATTTCATCAACAATACCTGCAGATAAGTATTGACAATATTGTTTATCATTTGTAAACATAATTGTGATATGGACTATAGTCAGTTATTTATTATATAGTATTCAAGTTTGTTTAATGTGATCATTAATACTTTTAGTTGTGGTACCAGATACTTAAGTCGGGTGTCACAAGAATGACAGAAAAATATCATAAAGGTTTGAAGCAGCCACCCATATAATGTGCCGTGGCTGCAAAAGGCAATTGAAATAATTATGAGATGATTACAAGACTGAGTCCAAAACAGAAATAATGATATGGAGGCAAGATGGAAGCTTTAAAGGCCAGGGCAGGAAGTGATGTCATCAGGGCCAGAACCGTAAGTGATGTCATCTGGACCTGAAGTGACACCAAATTTAGAAAGACAATTAGTGCACCTTGCCACCCTCGGTCTGGCATAGAATTACTATTACTTAAGCCCTTTAGCTGTCTCCTACTTGCATGTGTGAGACACCGGTCAATCTGAAACTGTATTTCACCTTACAAAGAATATGAGCTTTTGTACAATGCCTTGTTGAACCATGTAATTGTACATTTCCTTTGTAACATGTAAAGCGTCATCTTTGGATAAATTCACATTGGTCTTAAATTTGCCAAACAATTTCATGTTACCGTGGTGGGCTGGCACCCTGCCCGGGGTTTGTTTCCTATCTTGAGCTCTGTGTTGGCTGGGATTGGCTCCAGCAGACCCCCTTGACCCTGTAGTTAGGATATAGCGGGTTGGATAGTGGATGGATGGATTTCATGTTATATTATTTCTGCTTATGTTACTTAATGAGCTGTAAGACAATTTTGTCTAAAATAACTGAGTCTTTTTTTTTGTCTTTGTGATAGGAGGGGAAACTCTCAAAAGCTCTCCACACCAAGAACAACATGCATGATCAAAATGTACCAAAATTGTGCTATTATTATTAATTTCAGGAAAAATGAAAATAAATCAAATAATAAAAGACTGATTCCCCCTTAATCATAACTTACAATTCTTAGGTACCTATCTCTCTATTGGAGAAACTCCATGAGTTTGCAATGGACTTGTGCTGTTCAACAGGTGTGTTTCATCCCTTTTGTCTGTGAGTGCTGACATAGACTCTAGAATCATGTCTCTAAACTAGCATAATGGAGTCAGAAAAAAGATCAACTGATCAATGTTATCTTCAATTATCTTTGTTGAATCTGAAACCAGTTTTAGATACCCCTGAGTAGTATTTGGGTAGTAGCATTTTCTATATAGCACTTAGACTTTATATTAAAAATTTCAAAAAGACTAATATAACTTATTCTTCTAAACCTGTTAAATCCTGAGCTGGATCACAGGGGGCTGGAGCCTATCCTATCAATCATAAGCTGCAAGGCAGGAACAATCCCTGGACAGGGCACCAGTCCATCACAGTTCACTACACACTCACTAGAGACAATTTAATGTCACAAGTCCATCTAACGTATATATTTGGGTGGAAGCCAGAGCATCTGGAGGACACCTGTGTGGATATGGGTTGAACATGCAAACTACATGCAGGGGGATGTGAATGCTGGTCTTCTTACTGCAAAACCACCACTGCACCAGTATACCACCCTATAAAGACTAATGAAAGAGTAAATATGATAAATGTAAATATGTTAAATATGCCTTTACTTAATCAATGGTCTGAAAAGAGCAAGGTTTATGTTAACTTGAAACTTGATATACCTTTGCCTCAAAAGCATTCATGTAAACTGTAAGCTGATCCATCCATACAAGCCTACAATTAAAAGATATAAAGTGTAATAGCCAAGTCACTGCCATTCATTTATACAGGTGAAAGTCAATCATGAAATATAACACCTACTGGTGCAAAGTAATGGGCAAAAGAATGCTTGGGCATGCATGAATTAATGTATACTTTCTTCAATGTATATAAAAAACAAAGTAAAATTAATCAGAATGGGATGTGATCAGCAGTATATTAGTTTCCAGATTTACTAAATCATTAAATTTAGAAGCAGTAATAACTGAGACCTTATGGATAAAATATGTAAGGCAACGTATTATGTAAATAGTTATTAATGGATACTTATTTTTATTAGTTTTTGTCTCCTGTAATGTTTTGCAAGTTAAATTGCCAACACATTTACACATTTAACATTTTTTTGTAGATATTAGTGTAATATTAGACTGAATATATAAAGTCTGAAAATGTTTCGCGTGACATAATTTTGTGATGCCTGAGTCCTGTCCTAAAGTATTGTAATTATTTCAATTTTTAAAGTCTTACCAAGAAACATTTTTAGTCCCATAATATTATAAGTATACTGTATGTGTTAATTCTATAAAGATATTGTCTGTTCTAATTGTTATAGAAAGTGAATTTAAGCTGCACATTTATTATAGTGATATCAAACTCGCAACCGCTCCCAAGTGTTTTGATGTACATGACTATCGTGTACCTCACAAGTAGCCTATACTTCCGGACTGTTGCTCTGACGTCACATCTGATGAAGACCATGGAGCGGCTGCTGCTTCACCACCTGAGGCTACAGGTCCGCCACGCCCTCGACCCTCTGCAGTTCGCATACCAGGAGAAGGTGGGAGCAGAGGATTCCATCATCTATATGCTACACCGATCCCTCTCCCACCTGGACAGAGGCAGTGGTGCTGTAAGAATTATGTTTTTGGACTTCTCTAGCGCCTTCAACACAATCCAACCTCTGCTCCTTAGAGACAAGCTGACTGAGATGGGAGTAGACTCACACCTGGTGGCATGGATTGTGGACTATCTTACAGACAGACCTCAATATGTGCGTCTTGGGAACTGCAGGTCTGACATTGTGTTCAGCAATACAGGGGCACTGCAGGGGACTGTACTTTCTCCAGTCCTGTTCAATCTATATACATCAGACTTCCAATATGACTCGGAGTCCTTCCACGTGCAAAAGTTCGCTGATGACACTGCTATTGTGGGCTGCATCAGGAGTGGGCAGGAGGAGGAGTACAAGAAGCTAATCAAAGACTTTGTTAAATGGTGCGACTCAAACCACTTACATCTTAACACCAGCAAAACCAAGGAGCTGGTGGTGGATTTTAGGAGGCCCAGGCCCCTCATGGACCCTGTGATCATCAGAGGTGACTGTGTGCAGAGGGTGCAGACCTATAAATATCTGGGAGTGCAGCTGGATGACAAATTGGACTGGACTGCCAATACTGATGCTCTATGTAAGAAAGGTCAGAGCAGACTATACTTTCTGAGAAGGTTGGCATCCTTCAACATCTGCAGTAAAATGCCACAGATGTTTTACCAGACGGTTGTGGCGAGTGCCCTCTTCTACGCGTGGTGTGCTGGGGCGGCAGCATAAAGATAAAAGACGCCTCACGTCTGAACAAACTTGTTAAGAAGGCAGGCTCCATTGTAGGAGTAAAGTTGGACAGTTTAACATCTGTGGCAGAGCGACGGGCATTAAGCAAACTCCTGTCAATCATGAATAATCCACTGCATCCACTTAACAGTGTCATCTCCAGGCAGAGAAGTAGCTTCAGTGACAGACTTTTGTCACTGTCCTGCTCCACTGACAGACTGAGGAGATCGTTTCTCCCCCACACTATGCGACTCTTCAATTCCACCCGGGGGGAGTAAATGCTAACATTACTCAGTTATTGTCTGCTTTTTATTTTTATTTTTTCATTTTATTACTATTTACTTTAATATTGTTTCTTTGTATCAGTATACTGCTGCTGGATTATGTGAATTTCCCCTTGGGATTAATAAAGTATCTATCTATCTATCTATCTATCTATCTATCTATCTATCTATCTATCTATCTATCTATCTATCTATCTATCTATCTATCTATCTATCTATCTATCTATCTATCTATCTATCTATCTATCTAAACTGGCAAAGGTGCCAGTTTAAACTCTGTTGAACTTGTTGAACTAGGTGAGCACAGTAGGTGAAATGTAAGATACATAAGTCACAATTGAAATTAGATCCCTTCCTCTAGGTGTAGCCTATATAACACCATTCCCTCCGCCTTAACACGAGAGGAGCTTCTCCACAACAAATTATTGCAGTGAGAAACAGTCATCAGAAGAAGCAGCCAGCATTTAATATTACAATAAATAAGTGATGGTGAGTTTGGCTTTGTGATTGCCCTATAAAATCAGTGTGGATATACTGTATAATACATTACCAAAAACATTGCTTTTTCCCTTTAGGATGAATTGTTTGTTGTACTGAAAATTAATTTATATATTTGTTAAAAGAATAGTAATGAAGTAAAGTATATTAAAGACTTTGTCTTAAGTGGGCATCATGATAATACCAGTACTATAAGTTTCCATGTAGTGGACTTGATCAAAGACCAACTGCTTCAGGTACATTTGCTCTTGACCAGCTTTCATATTGAGCAGTTAATGTCAAACCTTTTCTTCCTTTGAGTATTAAACATAATACTGTGTAAACTGTTCCTTTTGAAATATTTTTGCATGTTCAGTAGAAAGTCTTGCAAACATGAAACTGTGTTATAGATCTTTCCTCACTGACTGCGATACATATTACTCTTTATCTCATTGATTTTTTTTTATTTAAATTGTCTTGTTTTTTTAATTTTCCTTTCCCATCCAATGCCAGTTTGTTGGTCACAAAGTGGTCATGATATCTATTATATTCTATCGAATACAAAAGTACAGGACATACTGTATTCTATGTTTTTAGATCCCTTACTATATTTTAATATGTACTCATGAAGATAATAGTCCTGCAGATGTTGCAACTTTAATGACATTCCAGTTCCCTTGTTAGTAGCTGGTGAAAAATTACCATGTTCATTTTTAGTTCCCGGTCAGTCCTCCCATTTTTTGTTTATGTTAATAACTTTTATTCTATATTTTCACTAATTGGGTTGTTATGCTGTTAGAGATAATCATTACCTCTTGTTGGATGTTATTACTAAGCAAGCCTAAAACTGATTCCTTCTCTCCTTCTGTCCACTGTTCACCTCTTTGTAAAGTTTTTGTCTACCTTTTGGAATCTTTTATTTGTAACTGTCCTTTTAAAACTCCAGTGTGTGGCTCCATCATGTATTTGATTGTCCAGGGGCTTCATGTATAAATGGTATGTACGCACAGAAATGTTGCATAAGAACTTTTCCACGTGCAAATTGCAATGTGTAAAACCTACACTTGGCGTAAAGCCACGCACTTTTCCACGGTACCTCATACCTTGTTGTACCCAAGTTCTCCGGTCGGTTTTGCAGACTGGCGGCACCCAGAGTCAAAGCAGTGCTACTGTTCCTGTGTGGTTACTCCTTATTTTACTGACGCAGCTTTATAAATACACTGAAACTAACCGCATATTGTGTATTAGTGTAATGCATCTGATTGTAATTAACTTGTAACAATATAATGGTCCAGGGAATAGCCATAGTACTCCAAATACCATAACTGCTTTAGCGTTGTTATTCTCACTGCACCTTCTTCTTCTTTCAGCTGCTCCCATTAGGGTTGCCACACGAGATCATTTTTCCATATTACTCTCACTGCACAACTCGGAGTATTTATATAACTGTATCTGAGTGTGAATCACAGCAGCAGCTGATTGGAAAGAGAGTTATTGGGATACAGACACGCTACCTCAGCCACGGCAAAATGCTTCAGAAACTTTCCTTTACGGACCTCGCAGTTCAGAAACAGTTTCATCTCAAGAACTGTAAATGCACTCAATCAATTGCTCCTTGTAGAACTGTTTGTACTTATAAGTACAATTACCTCACTGTAAACTAGCGATATAGTTATAATATTACACAACCTGTGCCACTTTATAAAGCGTGTATTTACATATGATGATGATATCATTTTTAAGATGAAATACATCAAAATATGTTCATTATATTATACAGTATATTTTGGTATCCTGGCTGCAAAGTCGTTTTTTATCATAACAACAGCACTGATGTGCATACAATCGAGTCCAAAACAAGACTGAGGGTAAGGGGAAAAAGGGCAGGCTTTTAAAGGGGAAGACAGGAAGTGAGGTCATGGGAATCGACGCGTGTTAGCCTCTCATTGGATCAGGCCGGACGTGACATCAGGGGGGCCGGCGCCGGTTAGTTCTGTCTCCATTGGTTCGGTCCCGGAAGTGATGTCACGAGAGCCAGGTGGAGTCTCCCAGGGATGGTCTACAGGGAAGTGAGAAAAAGAGTCAGTGCACTCTGCCACAGCCCGGCCTGTCTCAGAACTGCCGTCACTCAAGCCCTTTAGCTGCCTCCCATGCGCACATGTGTAACAAGGCCCCCCCTTAGCCCAGACCCGTCGGGTCGGGCGACCCTAACCGAGAGGTCGTGAACCCGAGAAAGAGCATCAGCGTTGGCATGGAGAGCACCCCGACGATGAACGAGCGAAAACTTGTACGGCTGCAGGTCAAGAAACCACCGGGTGACCCGGGGATTCGACTCCTTGTGCAGGGCCATCCACTGTAGAGGCATGGTCCGTGACAAGAGTGAACTCCCGGCCCAACAGGTAGTACCTCAGCTGAGTAATCGCCCATTTAATCGCCAAAGCCTCCCTTTCCACCGCTGCATACCTGGTTTCCCGGTCCAACAGTTTCCGGCTTAGGAACATGATGGGGTGTTCCACACCATCGACACTTTGGCTCAGCACGGCACCCAGGCCTGTGTCCGAAGCGTCCGTCTGGAGGATAAAAGGCAAAGAGAAGTTAGGTGCCATCAAAATAGGTGCGGACGTAAGGGCCTGTTTCAAGTCACTAAATGCAGTGCCTGTGTTCTCAGTCCATACCACAATGTTCGGGGCCCTCTTCTTTGTTAAATCAGTCAAGGGCGCCGCTCTCTCCGAGAACCGGGGTACAAACCGGCGGTAGTACCCGGCTAATCCGAGAAAGGCTTGGACCTGCTGCTTGGTTCGCGGATGGGGCCATTTCAAAATGGCATCAACTTTGGAGCACTGTGGCCTCACGGTACCCCGACCCACCAGGTAGCCTAAATATTTGGCTTCACTTAACCCAAAGAAGCATTTCTTGGGATTAATCCGGAGCCCGGCCTCACCAAGTGTTCGCAATACTGCTCCGGACCTGCTGTAGGTGTTCTGTCCACGTGCTGGAATAGATGACCACGTCATCCAGGTAGGCAGCACTGTATGAGTTATGTGGCCGGAGCACTTTGTCCACCAGACGCTGGAAGGTTGCTGGCGCCCCGTGTAACCCAAATGGAAGGACACGATACTGCCAGTGTCCGCTAGGGGTACTAAACGCGTTTTTTCCTTGCGGAGTCCATTAAAGGAACCTGCCAGTACCCTTTTGTCATGTCAAGTGTGGTCAAGTACGAGCCTGTCCCAGCCTCTCGAGGAGGTCGTCCACTCGAGGCATAGGATAAGCATCGAATTGGGAGACTTGATTAAGCCGACGGAAGTCATTGCAAAACCTCCAACTCCCGTCAGGCTTACCGACGAGCACAATTGGGCTGGACCAGGGACTATAACTTTCCTCAATCACACCTAGCTCCAGCATGCGCTTGATTTCAAGCTCCACTTCAGCCCTTTTTGCCTCGGGAAGGCGATCACGGGCGTTCTCGGACAATAACCCCGGGCTCTGTCACAATGTTGTGCTCAACCAGAGAGGTCCTTCCAGGGCGTTCACTGACTACCTCCCGGACGGCCGGATAACTGTTTCCAGCTCCTGCCGTTGTCTGGGACTTAAGTCCGTGCGAAGTTAAGGCGGTGTGTGTGGCGAAGAGTGGCGGGGCTGGCGGAGGAGGGATCGGGGTCCCTGTCCTTCCACGGTTTCAGCAAGTTCACATGATAAACCGCTCCTTTGGCCGGCGATTGGGTTGACTCACCAAATAGTCGACCAGCCCTTCCTCTCCTTAACCGTAGGGGCCTTGCCAATGGGCAAGCAGCTTAGAGTGGGAGGTAGGCACTAGGACCATGACCCGATCTCCCGAAGAGAAGTGCCGCGGTTGTAATAACGGGCCTGTACTGCTTGTGCTTCTTCCATGTGACTTTTAAGGAGAGGCGAATCTTTCCCAATCTATCAGCGTAACTGCGCGATATACTCTAATATGTTTGTAGAGGGAAGAGCCTCTTCTTCCCACCCTTCTTTAGAATGTCTAATATGCCCGAGGTTGTCGCCCATACAGTAATTCAAAGGGGAGAACCCGTGGAGGCTTGTGGGACTTCCGATAAGCAAAAGGGCGAGGGGAGGAGCTGATCCCAGTTCCTTCCATCCTCGCTGACCACCTTACGTAGCATTTGTTTGAGAGTCTGATTAAACCTCTCTACTAACCCGTCGGTTTGAGGATGATACACCGCGGTCTTTAAATGCTTTATTTTCAGCAACTTGGCAGTCTCCTTGAACGTCTCCGAGGTGAAAGGTGTCCCCTGGTCTGTCAAGACTTCCTTGGGAACACCCACACGAAAAGACCCTAGTAATTCCCGTGCGATAGCTTTGGATGTAGCTGGCGCAGCGGAACAGCTTCGGGGTATCGTGTAGCGTAATCCACGAGGACTAAAATGTACTTGTGTCCTCGGGCTGAGGGCTCCAGGGGTCCGACCAAATCGAACCCGATTCTTTGGAAGGGAACATCAATCAGGGGTATAGGGACAAGAGGAGCACGGTCCCTCCTGGGAATCTGTCGCAGTTGAAACTCCGGGCAGGAAGTGCAAAAGCGGCGAACCTCCTCATTGACTCCCGGCCAGTAGAAACGGAGCTTGATCCGCTCCAGAGTTTTTTCGGTGCCCAAGTGGCCACCTAGGAGGTGGGTGTGTGCTAGCTTCGCAGACCTGCCCGGAAGGTGCAGCGAACTAGCAGCAGCTTTCTCTCCTGTCCATCATGCATTGCTACACGATAAAGAAAGTCGTTGTCTAATACAAAGTAAGGGCCCTGTGGTATAGACTGATCAGTCGCTGGCCATTTACAAGGACCACTGCATTTTTTGCAAATTTCAGGGAGTCGTCATTCCATTGCTCCCTTCTGAAAGAAGCCGGCGTTTCTTTAAATTGAAACCGCAATACAGAGAGAGGGTCAGCGTCGACCTCAAGGGGCGTGGCCTCCTCCCGTTCCGTCTCGGCTTCAGTGGATGACGTAGCACGCCGACGGCCGAGGGTAACCACGTCACTCAGGGAAGCGCCGCTCTCTCTGCCGGCTGATTACACAGCGTGGAGGCAACCTGAGACGGCTCGTGCCCGTCTATAACAAGGCTCAAAGTATTCCCGGAGTGGTATGTGTCTCACGCATTTAATTTCAGGCCAGTTCCGCCCCAGTATCACCGGGTGTGGAGGATCAGGAAGGATTGCCACAGTTAATTTCCGAACCGATCCCCCGTAACTGATGACACACGTGGCGGCCTTGTACCAGCGGGTTTCCCCGTGGACACAGGTTATACCGACCTTATAATTTAACCACTGTCGCGGTAGCACAAAAAACAATGGTAGTGTTGCTGCCGGTGTCTAACAGAGCAGGCGTTTTGTACCCGTTGGCGACCACCATGCCTGTGTGTGGAACCGCCAGCGGGTTTATCAGAGCACACAAACCCCTCCTCCCCCTCCACCTGCATTCCACCTCATTCCCAAGCGGTTTGGCGCCGCCGACCAGGGGCGCCGGCACAAGCTCTGGGTTGTACAGGGGGCTAGGTGTTGGGACATACCCCGGTTGAGTTCGGCTAGAGGACGGTTCAGCTCCCTCAGATTGCGAGGCCGTCCTTTGTTTCTCTACGAGCTCTATGAGCTCTGCCATATTTGTAAATTCTCTACCCCAGACCGGCTGGGTGAAACCACGGGGTAGTGTGTCCAGAAGCAGGTAGGAAGCCACCTGCTCTATGACTTGGGAGGGCTTAAGTGTCTGTGGCCGCAGCCACTGCCCTACTTTTACCCATAGGGACCAGGCTTGCTGTGGGGTTGGCGCTCCGGGTCAAACCTCCAGTTTTTCAGGTTACTCACCTGCCAGTCTGGGGCACCCCTAGGTGGAAATCGGGGCTCTGGCTTCACAGGGAGGCAGGCACTCTCCTCCGAGAGAGCACAAACAGCCCTCTTCGCCTCCCTCTTCCGAAGCAGCCCACGTCTGTGAGCCCCTCCCAACACTCCCTGGCCTGTCTAGATTGCCTAGTTGAGCATGCGGGAGCAGAGCCTGTACCGGCCACTCCAAACACGGGCCACCCTCCCGCCTGAAAACTTCGGCCCGATGCGATCCCACCTGGACGTGTTGCAGGTCCTGTCCCCTTCTCTTCCAGGACTTCTCCATCCTGCCGACTACGCCAATGTCACAAAGCTGAGACATACTCAAAGAAGTTTTGGGGCAGCCACCCGTATATTTTGGTATCCTGGCTGCAAAGTCGTTTTTTATCATAACAACAGCACTGATGTGCATACAATCGAGTCCAAAACAAGACTGAGGGTAAGGGGAAAAAGGGCAGGCTTTTAAAGGGGAAGACAGGAAGTGAGGTCATGGGAATCGGGCGCTTGTTCGCCACTCATTGGATCAGGCCCGGACGTGACATCAGGGGCGGCGCCGTTAGTTCTGTCTCCATTGGTTCGGTCCCGGAAGTGATGTCACGAGAGCCAGGTGGAGTCTCCCAGGGATGGTCTACAGGGAAGTGAGAAAAAGAATCAGTGCACTCTGCCACAGCCCGCCTGTCTCAGAACTGCCGTCAACTCAAGCCCTTTAGCTGCCTCCCATGCGCATGTGTGTGACAACAGGTAAAACTTTAACTTCATTTAAATAATCCATATTCTTCACTGGGACTGGCGTGAAGGATAGAATAATTAAACATGTACTACGATGATAGTTCAATGTTCCTTAAACGTTTTGAAGAATCGGCACTCTAAGCTTACAGATGGCTTAACGTCTATTACAGAGTTGATTGTGTGGCGATCGGTTACTAGGAGAAAGAAAAGCAAGGACTGCAGGGGCGGCCACGCCAATATATATTGACTATTAAAACAGAAAGATAAAATAACAACACGGCTAAAACGCATGCGCTAAATTTCAACAAAAGTTAAATGATTGTGTCATGAGCACGAGGCAGCTTTGCAGTGTCCTAGCGGACGGACGGCCATCCACCGTGCATAAGATACCATATTGACATTGAGGGCTAAGGGGCCACCGATTCTTTCTCTGTCCAGTCCCACCACAAGCCTAGAGCTGCCCATGAGTACTGCTGCAATAAATAATTTCATCGAAGGTCGCACAATCACTGCGCCGTGAAACCCATGTTTAATAACGTGCTTTAACTCCTATCATCATGAAAATAATATCACGTATACATCTCAGTATTTTAGTTATTCAGAGAGCTGTAATATCACAAATGTAATGGATTCTGTGTCCAGTCGGAGGAAGACAGCCAGTTTAAGAAGCAAGTAGTGATTCACACACATAGAAGATCACATACAAAACAACGCATACTGTATAACGTGCTACTTTAATTACGATGTGATTTGAGAAACTGGTTAATTAATTTTAATATGACTTTTATGATGTTCTACTTTAATGACAAAATAAACTACATGATTATATTGGAAATTTTGAGATTGAAGTTGACATTTCGTGCTTTTTTTCCACTGTGTGCCTATTTTTTTTTTGTCTGTACCCTAATAAGCTTTCATATGACACTCAGATGGTGGGCTACGAATCGCCTATTCATGGCGACTTTGATATCTGAGCTTCCAAGTTTCTTCAACACGCTATGTCACTCGATCAGCTTCCTTTGTTGATTATACCACGGTTTAATTAAACAAATAGTATGTTTTTCCTTTGACTCCACTTGGTATTCGCTGAAATTCTTATATTATCCCACATGCTTTTCCCATTGTCTTTACACAGAAGGCTGAGCTTAAGGGCGATTTATATTGATTCAAAGAGGCGCAATTCTGGGAGGAGTTGGGGCAGGACATAAGGTGCGTGCACGAGCGTTAGTTTTCACGCTGACCAGGATTTATGTAGTGGAAGAACATGGAAGTTGGAGTACGCACAGATTCCTGCATCTGGATTTTTCTGTCGCGTAAGCACATTTCAAGCGCTTTTGCTTACGCATGTTATAGTGCTAATTCTACACACAGCGTATGCATGAGGCCCCAGGTCATCAGTTTTGGCTCTTTTGTGT
>NW_024377059.1:0-3192 GCF_016835505.1 Polypterus senegalus | reverse complement strand
GGGTCATCCAAAAAGCAGGGACTTAGAAAGTTTTCGAAGGTTCAGGCAGGGGGTCATCTAGGGGACTTAGAAATTTTTCGAAGGTTCAGGCAAGGGGTCATCCAGGGGACTTAGAAATATTTGAGAGGTTCAGGCAAGGGGTCATCCAGGGGACTTAGAAAGTTTTCGAAGGTTCAGGCAGGGGGTCATCTAGGGGACTTAGAAATTTTTCGAAGGTTCAGGCAGGGGTCATCCAGGGGACTTAGAAATATTTGAGAGGTTGAGACAGGGGGTCATGCAGGGGACTTAGAAATATTTCGAAGGTTGAAACAGGGGGTCATCCAAAAAGCAGGGACTTAGAAAGTTTTGAAGGTTCAGGCAGGGGGTCATCTAGGGGACTTAGAAATATTTGAGAGGTTGAGACAGGGGGTCATGCAGGGGACTTAGAAATATTTCGAAGGTTGAAACAGGGGGTCATCCAGGGGCACTTAGAAATTTTTGAAACAGGGGTGAGGATGAGACGGTGGATCATGCAGTGTGTGTGTGTGTGTGTGTGTGTGTGTGTGTCTTTTTTTTTTTTTTTCATTATTATTATTAGTAGTAGTAGTAGTAGTAGTAGTAGTAGTAGTAGTAGTAGTAGTAGTAGTAGCAGTAGTAGTATAACTGTTTCATTTACATTTATATATATATATATATATATATATATATATATATATATATATATATATATATACACACACACACACACACACACATATAATTTGTTTTTTTTTTTTAACTGTACCCTATCCAATTCTATCCTCTTTGGGCAGGATCATTAATTCACTTTGTCCTCTGTCCATTGACTACTTACTCCAATCGAGAGAAGAATCAACACATGAGCAATGTCCACCTCAGGTCTGGCAGTTTGCCCAAGAAACAAATAGAGTTGATCTGTATACGGCCTACAAACACTCCTGTATACTGTTTGGTGGTTGCCTGCCTAATGGACTCCTTTCTGTAAATGATCCAGACATTGGCAACATCCACCTCACATCTGGCCATTGGTTCCTTTTTCCTATGTATTGAGTTTACCAGTTTACGGCCTACACACACTCCTGTATACTGCTTGGCGGTTGCCTGCCTAATGGGCTCCTTTCTGTTAATGATCCAGACATTGGCAACATCCACCTCACATCTGGTCCTTGGTTCCTTTTTTCATATTTAGAGTGCACCTGTATACGGCCTACAAACACTCCTGTATACTGTTTGGTGGTTGCCTGCCCATAGACTCCTTTCTCTAAATGATCCACACATTGGCAACATCCACCTCACATCTGGTAATGTGTCAGAGGTGACATATATTTACAGCTCACCTGTATAGAGTATCTGTATGTACACACTCAGCCTACTGTGTTGTGGTGCCTGTCCATTGCCTGCATTCTCCAATTCTGATCATTATTGCTATCTTCATTCAGTTATTTACCCATCTGTCTCCTTGGGCGAGATCAGTAGGTAACTCTGCATCAGTCCATTTACCCAATCTTTGGCCCAATTTTGTTTTTCCCTTCATTCCTTTATGTATTTTTTTCTTTTCTAATTTCAAATATCACTTTCAGGTGATTGATGTGGCCTGAGCCACCACCACCACCACCACCACCACCACCTACTCAAAGCATCATGATGCTCCAATAGCCAGAAGTCTACGTGACTATCATCATCATCCTCCTCCTCATCATCATCATCATCATCATCATCATCATCATCATCATCATCATCATCATCATCATCATCATCATCATCATCATCATCATCATCATGTCCTTCCGTGAGATCCCTAAATCCAAAGAGGACTGTTCCACTTATGTTAGGTTGAATGCCCAGAGGGGACGGGGCAGTGTAATGGTCTGGAATCCCTACAGATTTAATGCGTGGGTCATCCAAAAAGCGGTGCTGGGGTCATCCAAAAAGCGGACCTGGGGTCATCCAAAAAGCGGTCCTGGGGTCATCCAAAAAGCGGACCTGGGGTCATCCAAAAAGCGGTGCTGGGGTCATCCAAAAAGCGGTCCTGGGGTCATCCAAAAAGCGGTGCTGGGGTCATCCAAAAAGCGGTGCTGGGGTCATCCAAAAAGCGGTCCTGGGGTCATCCAAAAGCGGTGGGGTCTGGGGTCATCCAAAAAGCGGTCCTGGGGTCATCCAAAAAGCGGTGCTGGGGTCATCCAAAAAGCGGACCTGGGGTCATCCAAACCAATCGACATGACCCTACGCCCAGATGATCTTCTAAGGGACCGAGGGCAGCACCCGCAGCAGGCCCCGGGTCCCCTCGGCCTGCCAGATCGGCCGGGCACCCCGGGGTCCTTCCCGGAAGTCCGACCTCAGCCGAGAGGTTCCTGCAGAAGACCAGGTGGGGCCCAGGAGTCAAGCCTTTCTTGCTTGACTCTCCGGCTCGGGACGGGTTCTCCCTCCCCGGGCCTGAGGCCTCAGACCCTTTGGCGAGCTTTTGGGGGACTTTGCCATCTTTCCGCCTTTCGGCCCTGGAAGTCCTTAAGGGGCCCGGGTGGGCCTCGCTGCCAGCTGGAGAACCGCCGCCTGGGCTTAAATCTGCCTTGGGCCGGTTGGCCTTCCCGAGGCCCGTTTTACAGGTCTGGACTTAGAATTTTTCCGAACCGACCTCTGCCTGGAAGTCCTGAGGGGCCGAGGCTGGGCCTCTGGTGCCTGGGGGAGAACCGTCGACCCTGGCGAATCTGCCTCGGGCCGGTGGCCCTCCCGAGAAAGGGGGTCACCCAAAAAGCAGGCATGGGGTCATCCGGGATGAAAGCGGGCAGGGGTCATCCAAAAAGCGGTCCTGGGGTCATCCATAGAGCGGACCTGGGGTCATCCAAAAAGCAGGGACTTAGAAATTTTTCGAAGGTTCAGGCAGGGGGTCATCCAAAAGGCAGGGACTTAGAAATTTTTCGAAGGTTCAGGCAGGGGTCATCTAGGGGACTTAGAAATTTTTCGAAGGTTCAGGCAGGGGGTCATCCAAAAAGCAGGGACTTAGAAATTTTTCGAAGGTTCAGGCAGGGGGTCATCTAGGGACTTAGAAATTTTCAAGGTTCAGGGGTCATCAAAAGGGGTCATCCTAGGGACTTAGAAATTTTTTCTAGCAGGGAAGACTTAGAAATTTTCGAAGGTTCAGGCAGGGGGTCATCCAAAAAGCAGGGACTTAGAAAATTTTCGAAGGTTCAGGCAGGG
>NW_024377058.1:0-8050 GCF_016835505.1 Polypterus senegalus | reverse complement strand
TTAATTTTTTGATTGAAAAATACAGCAATGTTCTCAGAGGTTTTACTGGAAGTATTTTGGAGGCATTCCTTTGAGTTACCTGGTTTAACAGACGATCAATTGTAGAAAATAAGACTCTGGGATTACTAGCATTGTTATTCATAATATTAGAGAAATAGCAGCGCATCTCAAGACGGACAGTGTTATTGTATTCTGTTATTTTAACTTTTAATATTTCATAGTGGATAGTTAGTTTAGTCTTCCTCCATTTACGCTCGGATCTACAACATGTTCTCTTTAAATCAGACACTCTTTGGGTCTTCCATAGTATAACAATGCTAGAAGATTTTTTTTTAAATTTATTTATTAATTTTATTACAATCAATACATAGCAATCAAGTTTTTACAAAAAAAAAAAGAATTATGCTAAGAACAGATCGATCCCCACCCTTGAGAGAGAGAGCAAGCCAAACGGTGTAAAATTTAAGGCTTTTAAAAATACCTAAATCAACAAATTCTCTGTGCTTTATAAAATCATTTCAAAATATTACTGATTAGATCCTGCCATGTTTTGAAAAAGTCTGCACAGATCCTCTAACTGAGTATTTGATTTTTTCCAATTTTAAATAATATAACACATCAGTTTCCCACTGACTTAAAAGAGGAGAGTTTGGGTTCTTCCAGTTTATCAGAATAAGTCTGCGTGCCAACAGTGTAGTGAATGCAATCACAATTTGTTTGTCTTTCTCCACTTTAAGACCCTCTGGAAGAACCCCAAACACAGCTGTTAATGGGTTAGGAGGGATTGTGAGTCCAAGACTGTCTGAGAGGTAATTAAAAATTTTTGTCCAGAATAATGTTAATTTGGAGCAGGCCCAGAACATGTGACCTAGTGAGGCTGGGGCTTGGTTGCAACGTTCGCAGGTTGGATCATGCCCTGGAAACATTTTGAGAGTTTTAGTCGAGACAGATGTGCTCGATATATAATTTTGAGTTGTATAATTGTATGCTTTGCATATGGAGCTTGAGTGAATTCTCTGCATTGCTACTTTCCACTCCTTTTCTGATATATTAATTGAGAGGTCATTTTCCCAGTGTCCTCTTGGATCTTTGAAAGGAAGGGATTGTAAAAGGATTTTATATATTGTAGAGATGGAGTCTAACTCCTTGAAATTGAGCAATAATTTTTCCAGCGTGGATGAGGGTGCAAGATGAGGAAAATCTGGAAGGTTCTGTTTAACAAAGTTCCTGATTTGAAGATAGTGAAAGAAATTTGTAGCTGGAATGTTAAATTTGGAACGTAATTGTTCATAGGATGCAAAGACGTTGTCTATATAAAGATCTCTAAGCAAGTTAATTCCAAATTTTTCCAGATATTAAAAACTGCATATGTTTGTGAGGGTTGAAAGAGGTGGTTCTTTTGCAGGGTGCCACAGAAAGAAGCTTCTCCGTCTTAAAATGCTTTCTACATTGGTTCCAGATTCTAAGTGAGTGGAGCACAATTGGGTTATTAGTGTATTGCCGATAACGTGTGTTTATTGGAGCACAAAGCAAGGAATACAAAGAAGTACTGCAGGATTTTACTTCTATTGCGGTCCATGCCTGTGTATGTTCTTCTATTTGTGTCCAGGTTCTTATCGACTGTATATTTGCGCCAGTAATAAAACTGGAAGTTAGGTAGAGCCATGCCGCCTTCTGCCTTTTGTCTTTGTAGGGTCGCTCTTTTGATGCGTGGATGTTTAGAATTCCAAATAAATGAGGTTATTGTTGAATCTAATTGCTTAAAGAACGATTTATTAATGTATATTGGTATGTTTTGAAATAAAAAGGAGCTTAGGAAGAATATTCATCTTAACAGTGTTAATTCTTCCAGCTAGTGTGAGATGAAGGGTTGACCATCTATGCAAGTCTTGTTTAATTTTTTCCATACAGACGACGAAATTTTGTTGATAAAGAGCTTTATGTTTACTTGTGATGTTTACCCCGAGGTATTTAAACTGTTCTGCAATGATAAAAGGAAGGGTGTCTAATCTAATATTATATGCTTGAATTCACCGGAAAGAGTACACTTTTATTCAGATTAATTCTGAGACCAGAGAGCTTTTGAAATTCTGTGAGTGCTGCTAAGACTGCAGGCACAGAATTTTCTGGTCCGATATATACAGTACCATGTCATCTGCATATAATGAGATTTTCTGTTCCAGTCCTTCTCTGCTAATCCCCTTTATCTGATCAGTATTTCGACAATGTATTGCCAGTGGTTCAATGGCAATTGCAAACAGCAGTGGTGACAAAGGGCATCCTTGTCTTGTGCCACGCTCTAGTTTAAAGTAGTCTGAGCAAATGTTATTGATGCAAACTGAAGCTTCTGGGTTAGTATACAGTAATTTAATCCATGCACAAATGTTCGGGCCAAACCCAAACTTCTCCAAAATAGTAAAAGGTATTTCCATTCAATCATGTCAATGCTTTTTCTGCATCCAATGATAATAATATTTCTGGGGTGTTTGATTTAGTTGGTGAGTATATTACATTAAACAGGCGTCGAAGATTTGAAGATAAGTGTCGGCCCCTAATAAATCCAGTTTGGTCTTGTGATATTATTGAGGGGAGCACTTTCTCCATCCTTCTAGCTATGATTTTAGAGAGTATTTTAACGTCGTTATTCAGAAGTGAAATTGGTCTGTATGATGCACATTGTAATAAGTCCTTATTTTGTTTTGGAAAGACAGTGATTAGTGCTTGGCGAAAGGTTTGTGGAAGAGATTGGTTATCTCTGGCTTCTGTAAATGTTGCTAATAGGAGGGAGCTAGCTGAGCGGAGAATTTCTTGTAAAACTCTGCAGGGTAGCCATCAGGGCCTGCTGCTTTTCCACCTTGGAGTGACTTTATAGCATCCAGTAATTCTGATAATGACAGAGGTTTATCGAGCTCCTCCACACTAATAGCGTCAATTTGTGGTATCTGTAATTTATCCAGAAATGCATTAGATTGTATATTGTCTTCTTTAAACTCAGTAGTATATAGGGATTTATAGTAGTCTCTAAAAGTGTACATTATATTTTTGTGTTCGATGATTTTATCTCCATTCGTGTTAGTAATTACGAGATTGCGTTGCACTTCTTGCTTGTGAATTTGTTGCTAAAAGCTTATTAGCTTTCTCCATGTTCATAATAATGATGTCTGGATTTGTAAATTAGTTGTTCGGTTTCTTTAGTTGTCAAGAGGTTTAATTCTGAATGTAGAGCCTGCCTCCTCTTATGTAGAGTCTCGCTTGGTAGTCTGGCATGTTCTTCATCTATTTTAGTAATTTCGCTTTTATCTCTGCTACTTTCTTCGCTTCGGATTTATTTCTGTGGGAAAGATATGAGATAATCTGTCCTCTTAAGAAGGCCTTAAGAGTTTCCCAGAGTATTCCTGCAGAGATCTCAGGGGATGTATTTGTCTCTAGAAAGAATTCAATTTGTTTGGATATAAATTCAGTACAATTCTCGTCAGCTAATAGAAGCGGATTGAGACGCCATCTGCGGGTGAGTGTATGGGGCTTAGTAATTTCAGCTCCAAGATCATCGGAGCATGGTCTGAAATAACAATAGCATCGTATTTACAAGATTTAATCTTAGGCAAGAAGTTATTATCTATAAAGAAGTAATCAATCCTTGAGTAGCAATGATGTACTGGTGAGTAGAAAGAATATGTTCTTGAATTTGGGTTTAAAAACCTCCAGGGATCTGATAAGTTGTGATCAGTTATAAACTTTGTAATTATCTTTGCGGTGTTAGTTGCCGTTCCCCCTGTGGAGGAAGTCTTATCTAAAAGTGGATTTAGAACACAATTAAAGTCCCCAGCCATTATAAGTTTATGAGTGTTCAGATTGGGAATGGATGCAAATAAATTTTGTATAAATTCCTTATCATCAACATTAGGTGCATAAACATTTATCAAAATCATTTTACAGTTAGATAAGTCTCCCATGACCATCACATATCTCCCTTCAGGATCCAATACTACATCTGATGCTACAAATGGTACTGTTCTATGTATGAGAATTCCCACCCCTCTAGTTTTCTTTGTAAAACTAGAATGGAACATTTGGCCAGTCCAGTCTTTTGCAGCCGGAACTGATCCTTACTTAGTAAGTGGGTTTCCTGTAAAAATACTATTTTAGCATTTAGACCTGTTAGGTGAGAAAGTACTTTCTTTCTCTTTAATTCGTGATTCAGGCCTTTAACATTCCAGCTTACGAAGTTAACTGTCCCATCATGGAGACACTGATTCTGAGTTTTTGGTGTCATATTATAGTCTTAACTGGAAGTGAAATAGTTTAGGTCTTAATTTCCTATTCCCCCAAGAGTTGTTGCCATGCAGCTTATTATTACGTTGATAGTTATAATTATAAAGATTGAGATGATAGATTAGATATAGATCAAGCCTGCTCTCTTTCTCTTCCCCTTAACCCCCACCCTCCCTTTTGCCTCCCCAGGTGAGGCTAAAACCCACTTCATGCAGTCCCAGTCCTCTGACATACCCAGAGACAGAGCACGTCCAAAGCACATCAAGCCCCCATGCAGTGGCTTTAAGGTTAAAAGATAGAGATATCTGTTACCAATATAGTCTTTAAAAGAGGAAAAAGAAAGAAAAGAATTTTGCACTTAATATATATATATATATATATACATATATACATATACATATATATATATATATACATACATACATACATATAATCTTCATCAATTTTAGTGCATTAAGATGATATCCCCAGATAATAAACCCAGGTGATGGTGTTAAAGATGTGTCCAAAACAAGCATAACAAGTCTTAATGCAGTAATAGCAATAACAGCAAACCAAGGGTATGATATTGAACAGTCTCATTTAGGGTACACATGAAATAATTAGAAAAGAAAAAAAAAAGAGGAGGAAAACGTAATTAAGCACAATAAAACACAAACATTTAGCCCTAGTAATACTAAGTAATGATAAGTAATAAGTAAGTAATAATAATATAAGAATATGAGAATATATGCTGATAAAAACCCGTATTTTAAAACAAATAGATCAGACAGTAGATTATTAATCCTAGCTTTATCATTTACCGCCATGACTCACAATTATGTATCAGAATAGTCCCGGATCAGCTTTCTTAGCTCATTTTCTGCCTCCTCCTTGCTAGCGAAAACATAGAAATGACCCTGCCATTCCACTTTCAGTTTTGCCGGATACAGGAGGCCGTATTTGACATTGGCTTGCCGTAGCGCTGTTTAATATTATAGAAGGCGCGTTTGATAGCTGTTGCTGGAGAGAAGTCAGGGAAGACGCAATGTGGCAATCTTCATATATAATATCTTCCTTTTTTCCTGAGGAGTTCCATCACCTCTAACTTAAATGATAATCGTTCAAAACGGACTATAAAAGATCTTGGTCGGGTCTGACGGTGTTTGATCCGCAGACGCGTAAGCCGCTGCTATCTCAGATTCTGCTTTAAAGTCGCCCCGATTATTTTAGAAAAAGTTCAGTTGCGAATTTCACGGGTTTAAACTTTCGATTCTCCGGCAAGCCTTCAATTCTGACATTATACCTTCTATTCCCATCTTCTAAAGCAGCCAGTCTGTCTCCAAGTTTTTCTCCGAGTTTTTTACATTCCGAACTGACATTTACTGCTCTTTCCTCGGCACTGGCAGCTAGATGTTCGGCTATTTCGATCCGATTCGTGAATGTCTCACTAAGATGCTCCAATCGATCAGCAAGCGTGCTCAGTTTAGTCGAGTTTTTCTCAATGCGCTCTTCAATTTTACCCAGCACCTGTCGAAGTTCAAGCTGTACCTCTTGACGAAGCCTTTCATTTGCCTGTTGGATTTCCTGTTTTAATTCCTAGAAGATTTTTTAACTGTCTTTTCAGGTGCAACTATGTCAACAGCGGCTCTCACTTTAGTATTAAATCTTTCCACCTTTACTATTTACATTATCCTCGCTATTATAGTTGGCATTATAAACGGACTGATTGCTTAGAATGTTTGTAAGTTTTAAAGCTGCTGATGAGTCAAAGAAGCGTTTTTTAACAAAATGCTTCTCATGAGTGTTTTCTATCATTATTTCTATATTAAAAAGTAGAAGAAAATGGTCTGATAGACGAATATCAATGACCTGCTTTATATCAACTTTAAGTCCTTTAGTAATCACTAAGTCTAACGTATAACCTGCTTTATGTGTAGGCTGATTAACGAGCATCTCAAATCAAAAGAGTCCAGGAGGTTCATGAATTCCTTTACTTTTAGGTCACATTCATTGTCGATATGAAAGTTAAAGTCGCCGACTATCAAGAGTGCGTCATAGTTCGTAATTAAAATTGACATTAAGTCAGAGAATTCCTCAAAGAAAGATGCGTTAAATTTAGGAGGTCTATACACGGATAGTACTAGAACGTGAGAATCTCCATGAATAACAACGGCGAGATACTCAAAGGACTTAAATTTACTAAAACTGACATCTTTACATTTTAACCGGCTCGAGTAAATGTTTGCTGCCGCCCCCTTTTTCCCTGGCAGTCTGCACGAGTAGCGCCCTTCACTGAGAGCAGGTGTTGAGTGTGGTAACAAGTTCATGTAAAATACAATTACAAACTTTACAAAATACTCATTACATAATGAATACACATAAAGGCACTGATTTTATTAACATACATAAAGAAAATATAAAAAAAAACAGTTCCATACTGATTAACATAAAAGGAATCACACAATATCAGGCCATAAATAAAAATGTTGAACTTTGACCAGCTTATGACAAAGAAGCAGAAAACAAAACCTTAGGATAACTGGGGAAGATAAACCTGTGGACACAGTCAGAGTCCTAGAGACCTCTGCCGACTGGCCGTTCACCCCCATTGGTCATTCGATAGTAGAGTTTGTGCTGAGCTGTCTAATCTGATGACCAAGTCTTTCTGTCCTTCAATTCCAAGGCCTCCAGTATCTCAGTTGAGCAGGAGAACAGCTTGGCAGCAGAGCAGTGGCATCAAGTGTTGTGGTTAAGTCAGGGTATCCTTCCCTTGGCTTCTGCTTAATTTTCTTTTTTCTGTCTTCTTTGTTGTTTTTTCATTATCATTTATTGTTTTCCATTGTTCTGTGCATGTATTATTTGTTTAATTATGTATTATTTGTTAATTTTATTCAATTTAGTTATTATGTAGTATCTTTGTGTGTCTTGTTATTCTCCGATATTCATTGTGTTTTGTCGCTCAGTTCCTCAGGAGGTGGGGCCACCTGTCCATCATAGTTTAAGGACCACCTCCCAGTGCACTAAAGGCAGACTAGGAATTGAAGTCCAGCACAGTCCATCTGAATGTGCTCTGCTGGTGGTGGTGGTGCTCTTGAGCTCCAAGAGGTGGAATTGATTTTGTTCTGTTTCTTTGGGTTTCATTTTTTACTTCTCTGTTTTTTTTGAATTTCCTTATTTCCGTATTTTGTACATTGTTGCTTAGGATTGCCCTTTAGGCAAATCCTTTTGCCTGTTTTAGCTAGGCAGAATGGGAGATCAGGTTCACAATACATTTGTCATATTAAATTAATTCCACAGCCACGTTAGCTCAGTGTTCCCTGCAATTCAGTTCACCATGGAAAGAGAAATAAACGGACGCATCATCTTCCTGGCCATCTCCTTTGAAAGATATGATGATGTCACTTCCATTACAAGTGTTTACTGCAAAAAATGTTAAGTGAACAAAATATTACCCTTTGGTAGTTATCCACCCTTGTTTCACAAATGGAGTTCTGTTAAGACACTGTTCAAAAAGATATAAACACACTGTAATACAAAAAGACTAAACTGAAAAAAAATGAAAGATGTTATCTGTTTACATCAAACAGCTACTCCTTAACATTTACCTAACAATACTTACTCAGGAGATGCGCCAGAGCTCAACAAACAATTGACTCCGACCTGATCTCTCATTCTACCTGGCACTGCCTTCCTTCTCACCGCGGTATTTCTGAAAGTACAGCATATATCCTCTTCATATCAGGCATCAAAAATAGCACATAATCTGGCAGACACTCTGTGGACAGTTCATTTTAAT
>NW_024377057.1:0-11277 GCF_016835505.1 Polypterus senegalus | reverse complement strand
TGCAAAAAATAAGGGCAAAGTTTTGGGGGGGGGCAAACAGAATGTATCATACCTTGAAGTTAGAGTTTACAGGACGGATGACATTTAGCAATAGAAGCCCAACACATAATAGATGCCCATCGATTTCAGTATTTAAATCAAGACTGAAGACCAATTATTTTATCCTAGTGGGCAGCTTTGAGAGCTTCTGGCAATATTAGTAAAATTTATATTAAATAATTGTGGCAGATGTTGTGATGGCTGTTACCAAACTCTTCTGTTCTCTTTGTCTTAATATCCTATCGCATAGTGGAACTTGGTATCAGAAAATCACAGTAACGGAAAGTATTATCAGCAGTGAGAGACACCATTAGATTCCACGAAAATCAGAGTGCACCACTATCCTGTTCTGAAGCACAATGTAAAATGCTCCTGTTAACATTATGCCACATTCTGGTACCACCAAAGTAACCAATTCCTGCTTAATATTTGCTTTCTCAAGACTTTGGCTTCTTCCTCCTGCCAGATAATCAGCAATCTAAACTCTCTGACTTTCAAGTCATCCCACTTTGTAGTGAGGCAGCTTTAAATACCTGCAATGGTCAACTCCAGCCAAGCCCAAGAAACACTCGACGGATCCACCGGGTACACTAGAGTAGAACACCCTTTCAATGTCACTCTCTTGGAAGCCAGCAAGAGCTTTTTAAAGAGGAACATGGGACTGTATCTACCCCTATTCTCTGACCCAACTAAAAAGAAACAAATGCCTCCTAGATGACAAACACATTAGGCCCTTGTCATTTTAACACAATAGTCAACCTAGAGTGTCCTCTCTTGCTAAGTTCTGTTCCTTGTGGAGACCATATGTTATCTGCGTTTTGGTTCTCCCATTCCGTTGTATTATCTTGAGTCAATCTGACCATAGAAGCAGAAACTTGCATGACCATCATGGACTGGATCTGTTCTATCTGTTAGATCTAGGGTCCTTAGGGTGCTTACTTGATTATGTTGACTTCATTTGCAAGTCACTACAATAATCTGCTAAACATATACATGTGACTGTGTTCCACTTCCTGAAAGAAACCAGAAGAGCTTTGCTGCATTTAGAGTTCTTAATTCCTTTTCAGTTTTCCCCTTCCCTACCTTGCTTTCAGGAAAGCAGACTGGACTGTGACACATGTATTCATCTCACTAGCAATTCATCACCAAATCCACTTATGGAATACAGTGTCCTGGAGGCCAAAACCTATTTGGTCAACTATGGTCATAAGCCAGAAACCAACACAGATGGACCATCAGTCCATCAGAAAGCAGAACTAATACATATGATCAAGCTAATTTTGCCATAACCTAATAAAATGTATTGGGGATGTGGGAAAGAAAAACCCATGTTTACAAGCGAAAAAAACTCAAATAACAGACCACAAGCCACATTGGGGCTGTGGAGTCAACAGAACTAATTACTGAGCCACGAGATTATTTTTAAATGTCTGCAGCACTCTGAGCTCTTCAATGTGAAGTATCCGTTTTTAAAATTGCTTACTCAAGCTCAGGTCACTGAGGGCTGAAGTCAACCCCAGCAGCATTGGAAGTATGACATAAACCAACTAACTCTAGGCAGGGAATGGGAGGTGCACAAAACAGTAAAACAGATGTACTTGAATTTACCAGATAGGCTGTTATTTACTCTTTGTTGAATGAAGTCTGCTGTATACACCAAAAGAGAATTCAATGTCATGTTTGTACTGCATTGTCACAGTGGGCTAGTGGAGGCTAAAGCAAAAACAAAACAATGACCCACAAATGCAGATTTCCTCTTTGTCCTCTCTTGAGTAAGGAATTCACACAGGTTAAAGTCTGACTGAGTATTGTGGTCATTACATGCAGGGGAAAGAGATCACTGCAAAGTTTTATCTCTCTATTATAAAAAGAAAATCATGGGAAATCTTGGAGGAGGCAGACGTGATCTTCTCAGAAACAATTTGATGTCCCATGAGAGACACTTACGCACACGAGACACGCAGTGAGACAAAGGACAGCTGCTGCACAGGCATTTAAATGATTGCGGCATAGCGACAAGCAGAGCACGCACTCGGTGGCAGCAGCACAAGCCAGCAGCTGATCCATCCGCATCTCCTTAGCGAGCATTCAGCTCCCCCTTTCACAATGCAAGTGGAGAAACGCGAAGAGGCATGAGTGTAGTGCGCCTCCGAGGGGGTTGAGCAAAGCAAAGCGAGCGGATCATCTCGGAGAGACACTTTGACTACACGAGACTAGACATTACAACCTTAGGAAGCAAAACCGGAGCGGTGACTTTTGCACATCACCCTACTACAAATAATTTAAAACAAGTTCACGGACATCTAACCTAGCAGTTGTTGGAAAGCTTTTGGCAGATAAACTTCATGTGCTCCCAGCTCTTAAAACAACGCAAGCGACAAACAGAACATGCAGCTCGCCAGCAGCAGCAGATGATCCTACCGCATCTCCTTAGCTGCATTTAGGACCCCCTCCTTCACAATAAAAGTGGCAGAGACATGAAGTAGCAAAGGACAGCCCGATGTACAGGCTTTTAAATGATTGAGCGGCAGCGCGACAAGCAGAGTATGCAGCTCTAGCAGCAGCAACCGAAGCTGTTCTACTGCATTTCTAAGCGTGCGTTCAGCCCCCCCACCCCTTCACAATGTGAGCAGCTTTATACGTCCTGCAAGAAAGAGATGTAACCATGCCTGCGGCCGGAAATAAAGGACAAATATTGTTTTTACAGAAGTTTTAAAATAAAGTGAAATAATGCATATGCATGTAATGCATTATTATATAATAATTCCATGAAATAATCTCTTTAAATTGTATATCCGGTAAACCAAACCCGGGATGGGCAAGAAGAAGAAGCGGGGGCATAGCCCCTAGTGTTAACATAAGAAAGGAAGGAAACCATGCAACCTCTATTTTAACTTTTGTTATCAACCTGACTAAATGAGATGCAGAAACAGCAAGTTATAGTTTGTACATAATGTGTCAGAAATAGTAATGTCAGAATCATCAAGGCAATGACAGCATGTAAGATAGATGGTTAAGTTAAAAGTTTTATTATGGACTAGCAAAATACCCGCGCTTTGCAGCAGAGAAGTAGTGTGTTAAAAGTAATAAAAAAAGAAAAGGAAACATTTTAATAATAACGTAACATGATTGACAATGTAATTGTGTTGTCATTGTCAAGAGTGTTGCTGGCATATATATTATATATATAACATATATATATATATATATATACATATATATATATATAATATATATACATATACATATATACATATACATATACTATATATATATATATATATATATATATATATATATACACAATATATATATATATATATATATATACATATATATACACATATATATATATATATATATACACTGTCACACACGTGTGCATGGGAAGCAGCTGAAGGGCTTAGGAAATATTGTTTATACATCTGCCCAGGGGGGGTGCACTGACGCTCTTTCTGAGTTCTCTGCAGGTCTTACCGGGAAATCCCACCAGGCGCCATTTCAGGAAGGACACATCACTTCCGGTTCGGCCCCAAGAATGAGGTCACTTCGTTCGGCCCCAAGGATGATGTCACTTCAGTTCCGGCCCAGAGGGCGACATCATTTCCGCCCTCTGTGCTATAAAGCTCACTGCCTTGGCTTAGGCAGGCAGTTCTGTTTTGGACTCTGTTGTGTAAACTACTATTGCAACGCTCACGACTTTTGCAGCGGAAACCGTAATAACGGGTGGCTCAAACCTTCGCGTCTCTGGTCTCCACTTATTACAGTGGCGTAGCGCAGGATGGTTGTCCCGGAACCCGGGACACGAACTATCACGGAACCAGGTGGGTGAGTCGGGGCCGGAGTTTCAGGGCGGGGAGTCGCCAGAGGGTCAGGAAGGACGCGGTGCAGGCTCTGCTCCATGAGCATAACTCGTGGGGACCACCCATCTGTGGAGAAGCGTGGGGACCCATAGGCTGCTGGCTTCTGGGGAACACACAGTGGCTCAGTATGCTCTCCTTGGCAGGAAGCCGAGGCTGCCCATCAGGACCAAGGTCCCAGTTACGATGGGTTGTCCCCAGGCCGCAGGTGAAGGAAATCATAAACTGGGAGTTTAACCCAAGCAAAGGGCTGTCAGAGCAGGCTATGGCTCTCTGGCAACAGGTGGAGTGAGTGCTACGCCATTCGAGTTAACCCCTTACAAATAGTGCAGCAAGTGGCCTGTTTTCTGCTGCTGAAAATACTACCCCAGGAATTTGCCCAGCCGGCCTGGGGCAATTCCATTCTATGGACGAGCTGCTGCAGCTCTTGCAATCCCAGGAGCCGGCTGTGAAACCTGGGAGGCAGAACAGCCGCTCTGTGGACTACCGGGAGCTACGACCCACTAAAGCAGTCCCTTCCACGCATTCCAGAGCTTGCTCAGTCGCGGGCCGTCTGGCTGCGACCTGTCGGGGAACAAGGCGGACCGTAGGGGACAATGGCGGGATTGTTGTGTGCCCTTAGCAATCCCTGGCGGATAAACATACGGGGAGCTTTATTAATGGACATAAGATCCAGCGCCTTCGATTCCGGCAATAACGTGTCTGTCGTTGCTCACCGTTTTATTCTGCCGCAACAGTGGATTAAAAAGAAGACCAGTCTAAAATGTATACACGGAGATATCCGCTCATACAATACCGCCCGGTGTTACATATGTCTTGGAGGAACCCTTCGACAGCTACCGTGGCGGTGCATCGATCCTCCATTTCCGTAATCTCGGGGGGACTGGTCTGATAATGCTTGGCGGTAGTTTAGTAAGCATTCCGAAAAACTTATGGCCTCGTATAGATGAAACGACATCTCAAGTTGCTTCACACCGTGTAATCAGCCGACAGGAGTGGGGCGGTGCCAAAAGAGGTGCAAGACACTCCGGACCGTCAGCGGGCTACTCGTCATCACTAGCGCCCGCAGCGAGGAGAATTCTCCGCCTTGAGTCAGACGGACCCACTCTCTGAGTTGCACTTTCAGTTTGAGCGGCGCGCTCTTTCAAGAGAGAACAGTGGAATAGCACTCTCTGAAACACATAAAGAATGCAGTGGTTCGTTAACGCCAACGACGCATTTGCCCATGCCACAGGGACCTCACTTTGTCGTGATAATGACTTGTTGTATCGGGTCGCTGAACATGAGGGAAGGTCGGAAGTTGTTGCTAATCCGCGGACCTACCGGGCGGGTTTGCAGAGTTAGCACCTCCCACCTTCTTGGAGGCCATCTCGGCTCGATAAAACATTAGAGCGAATTAAGCTCCGTTTTTCTGGCGGGATTAATGAGGAGGTTCCGCTTTGCGTTCCTGTCCGGAATGTCAACTGCGGCAAATTCCTAGGAGGGACCGTGCTCCTCTGGTTCCCTTCCTTATTGATGTTCCTTTGATAGGATTGGGGTTGACATAGTAGGACCCTAGAACCCTCAGCCCGAGGATATAAATATATACTCGTCCTCGGGATTATGCTACCGATTCCCTGAAGCCAGTTCCGTGCGCTCGCTACCACAAAAAATATTGCACAGGAACTAGTAGAGGTCTTTTTAGATAGGCATTCCTAGAGAGTCCTGGACGGACCAGGCACTTTTACCTCGGAAAGCGTTCAAGGAGACTGCCAAGTTACTGAAATAAAGCATTTAAAGACCTCGTGTATCATCCCTCAAACCGATGGCCTGAGTGGAAGATTTAATCAAACTCTAAGCAAATGCTACGTAAGGTAGTCAGCAAGGATGGGAGGGATTGGGACCAACTCTCCCCCTTGTCCTCTTTGCATATCGGAAGTTCCTCAAGCCTCTACGGGTTCTCTCCATTTGAATTACTGTACGGAAGACAACCCGGGTTTATTGGATATTTAAAAGAGGGCTGGGAAGGGAGGCACAGCCCTCCACTAATATTTGAATATATCGCCCAATTGCGTGATTTGATGCAATTAGACCGATTCTAAAAAGTCATATAGAAGAGGCGCAATCAGCACAGGCCCGCTTTATGACCGTGGCGACGACCTCGGGAGTTCCAACGGGGATCAGCGTCATGGTATTGGTACCAACTTCTCACTCTAAACTGCTGCCCATTGGCTAGGCCCCTACGAATTAGGAAAGGAAGGATTGGTTGACATTTGGTGAAACAGTTCCAATCGCCGACCAGCTGAGCGAATATATCATGTGAACCTGCTGAAACCGTGGAAGGAGAGGGTCCCATCCCTCCTCGGACAGCCCTGCTCTCTTCTGAGTAAGTTCCCTTAATTTGCGAACAGCTATCCCCAGGCAGAAACAAGAGCTCAAGCAGCTATCCGCTCTGTCCCGAGGTGGTAAGTGAAAAACCCGGTCGGACCTCTCTGATTGCGCATGACATATTGACTGACCCGGGGTGATCGCCCGTGGCGACCCTACAGACTCGGAGGCAAAAAAGTAGAAGTGGAACTTGAAATCAGCGAATGCTGGCACTAGGGTAATCGAGGAAAGTAGTAGTCCTGGTCCAGTCCCATCGTCTTGATTGCTAAGCTGGACGCAGTTGGAGGTTTTGCAATGACTTCCGTCCGCAACCAAGTTTCCAGATTCGATGCTTATCCCATGCCTCGCGTGGATGACCTCCTCGAGACTGGGACCAGCCAAATTCTTGACTACACTTGACATGACAAAGGGGTACTGGCAGGTTCCTTTAGAGTCCGAAGGAAAAACGCGTTAGCACTCCTAGCGACACTGGCAGTTCGTGTCCTTCCATTCGGGTTACCAGCCTGCGACTTTTCAGCGTCGGTGGACAAAGTGCTCCGCCCCATAACTCGTTCTGTGCTTGCCTATCTGGATGACGCGTCATCTATTCCAGCACCTGGAAGGAACAATACAGCAGGTCACAGCAGTATTACGGACACTGGGAGAGGCGGGCTCGAATCAACCCCAAGAAATGTTCTTTGGATTGAGGAAGCCAAATATTTGAGGCTACCTAGTGGGCAGGGTACTGTGAGGCCACAGTGTTCCAAGTTGCAAGCCATAATGGCTGGCCCCGTCCGAAACAAGCGGCAAGTCCAATCCTTTCTCGGTTTGGCGGGTACTACCGCCGGTTTGTGCCTCGCTTCTCCGAGAGCGGCGCCTTGACCGACTTGACAAAGAAAAGAGCTCCTATACGGTGGTATGGTCTGAAAAGCGGAGGCTGCATTCAGTGACTTAAAAGGGCTCTGACTTCAGCACCTCATCTTGATCTCCCCTAACTTCTCTCTCCCTTTATCCTCCAGGCGGACGCTTGGACACAGGCTTGGGTGCGTGTTGAGCCAAAGCGTCGAGCGGTGTTGAACACCCGTTATGTACCTGAGCCGGAAACTGTTGGACAGGGAGACCAGGTGCACGTGGTGGAGAAAGAGGCTCTGGCGATCAAATGGGCAGTAACTCAGCTGCGGTACTACCTCTTGGGTCGCGTGTTCACTCTGGTGACGGATCATGCACCTCTGAAGTGGATGGCCTTCACAGGGAGTAATCCACAGGTCACGAGGTGGTTTCTTGACCTGCAGCAGTACAAGTATCACCGTTCATCGACAGGGGTCTCTTCATGCCAACGCCGATGCCCTCTTCCGGGCCCACGACCTCTCGGTGCAGGTCGCCCGACCCGGCGGTCTGGGCTGAGGGGAGTCTTGTCACACCGCGTGTGCATGGGAAGCAGCTGAAGGGCTTAGGAAATATTGTTTATACATCTGCCCAGGGGCGGGGTGCACTGACGCCTTTCTGGAGTTCTCTGCAGGTCTTACCGGAAATCCCACCAGGAGCGCCATTTCAGGAAGGACACATCACTTCGGTTCGCAAGAATGAGGAGTCACTTCGGTTCCGGCCCCAAGGATGATGTCACTTCCAGTTCGCCCAGAGGCGACATCATTTCCCCTCTGTGCTATAAAAGCTCACTGCCTTGGCTTAGGCAGGCAGTTCTGTTTTGGACTCTGTTGTGTAAACTACTATTGCAATGCCTCACGACTTTTGCAGCCGGAAACCGTAATAACGGTGGCTGCCCCAAACCTTCCTAGCTCTGAGTCTCCACTTATTACAACACATATATATATATATATATACACATATATATACACACACACACATATATATAAACATATATATACACATCATATATACATATACATATCTATATATATATCTACATTAATTAGAGGCTGTGTAATAATTAATCTTGATTAATCGTATGTAATCACACATGAAAATTTGCCCCAAATCGCACATTTTTTTTTTTTTTTTAATTTAAAAGGGTTTTAGTGGGGGACAGAATCAAATAATAGACATGGACATGAATATTTTAAACTCAAGCTCTTTTAATTTCTGAAAAAAAAAATGCTTTTAAACTGCATTTCAATTCAAAACAGAAACAAAAATATCATCCATGGCTAAAATTGGGCAGACTTAAAAATAAAGTGGTATTTTAAGTACTTTTAAGTACATTTTCAGAATGGTATTGTCTTTAAATAATAATAACTAAAATTTCAACATAAAGTGCAGTTTTTCTTCTTAAAAAAATAAGTCAGAAACATAAAAGGTAATTTGACCAAGCTTAATCTTTAAACTCGGAGTAACCTTAGCCAAAATTATTTTGTACATTAGGCTAAAACAGTGTGATCATTGAACATTTTGTAATTAGATGTAATTAGAATTACTAACGGTCACGGAGTCCAATGATCCCCAGTAGAGACCACAAAGTCCACTTTCTGTAATGCATCTAATTTGCTTGCTTTTCAGTGTGCACAAAACCACGCTTTTATCAAGGCTTCCATCGGGTAGTCTTTTGAAATGAAATTTTCCTCCAATCAGATCAAGGAACACGCTTTATTCTGACTCTAACATTTTTGTAGCTCTGATGTGTGCATCAATGTAATCGATGTACCAGGAAATCATGCATTGACAAAAGTTCCCCTTTGCTTGGAATTGAAAGTGTGATTAAATCGCTATTTTTTAATGCGTATGGAGTACATGCACGAAGCTTCTCAGCTGTGATTGCTGCTAAGAAAAGGAAACATTTTAAAATAACATAACATGATTCTGCATTAACCGATATTTTTCATATGTCTCAAACCAAGGGGATCGCGAGGGTAAAATGAATCGTGAAACCAGCGTACATACTGAGTGCATCCTCTCGGAATCGAACATCGGATGTCGGCGCTAGAGCAAGCCTCTACCATTTTCGCCACGGCATGTGGCTTGTCTATTTGAGAGTATGTAGATCGGGTATATATATATACCCGTTTCAGAGAGAAGTAGTGTGTTAAAGAAGTTATAAAGAAAAGGAACATTTTCAAAATAACGTGAATATGATTGTCAATAGACAGTGATTGTTTTGTGAGTGTTACAGTGTTGCTGTCATCAAGGATTTTGTTATCATTATTTCTTTCAATCAGGTTCGAATTTGTAGGATGTGTTGTGTTCAAGTTACATTCCGTGTTTGTCAATCGTTGTAAAGATAACAGGTTTCACTCATCGATTCGTTTCTTTCTGCATCAATAAACAGCTCGTCTTCCTCTTTATCTGAGACGTGACCCACTGCATGCACGGTTTTTTTACACTGTCTTCGTTTAGCGGGACATTGACTTTTCCACCGTGTGCTTTGTTCCGCATAGCCGTACTCTATGAATATGCTTGTATGTATCAGGCGCTTCATATTTTTTGCTGCCTTCTCAATTGTGTAATTGGTTTTGTTCAGCACTCTTTGGAACTGTTGCTTTGGTCTGTGCACTCGGTCAGTTCACGCGCCGCTTCGGTATCATGCATCGAGTTTCCCAGCTGTGCTTGTGCCGTCTCGTGCGATGTCCACAGCTGTATTTAATGTTAGCTAAGACCCGGCACTTAAAAGTTTCTCTCGCAGTTTCGCTGAGTTTGTGCCAAACACCACCCTGACCATCTCATCTTCCTCTGCATAAGCACAGTCCTTCACCCGTGAATATTTAGTGGCAGTGTTTCTATTGGATTGCCGCTGACTGACAGCCTTATATGGGCAGGCACTAAATTACGTGGGAGGCGTAACTCCGCCTCCCATGGACATCGAGCAGAAGTCTATTATAGTATATGGACGAAAAAATAGGTTCCAGTTATGACCATTACGGGAGAATTTTGAAATGAAACCTGCCCAACTTTTGTAAGTAAGCTGTAAGGAATGAGCCTGCCAAATTTCAGCCTTCTACCACATGGGACGTTGGAAAATTAGTGATGAGTCAGTGAGTCAGTCAGTGTGGAGTCAGTCATTGAGGGCTTTGCCTTTTATTAGTACAGATAAAGATTTTTTCACCTTTCTTTAGTGCCACACAGCCCACTTTCCAAAATTAGAAATAACAGTTTGCCTTCCATAATGAGGGACTTTCTCCTGCTGGGGGTTCAAACCATTTTAGACTTCGTTCAACGGAAATACCAAATCCAGGGCAGACCTTTTCTTTAATGGGCAAGTACCCAAATATGGCTAATGCTACATGCACATGTTTAATGCTTGTTACATGCCCCAGATATATCAATAAAGCAAATTGGCTTTTAAGGGTAAAAAAATATTACAGCACTGTTGTGGCATTAAGGAAGCACCTATTTTTCAATATTTGTTTTACCTGAATTGAGGATTTGGAATCATAATGGATCACTAAGGACTGCACTGTGTGTTAAGGAGTAGAATATTTTCTTTTTAGTAGAACTAGGGGGCTTTGCCAGCGCTTGCCGTTGCAGTTCTGCCGCTCGTGTATGGGGGGATGCAGATGTATAAATTAAACAGATTGTTATTTTCAGGGAAAGTGTTACTTATGCATAATAGAACTAACTATTTTACATTAGAGTAATTAACCATATTTAAAAATAGTAAGCGTAATAATTTGAAAAGTAAATTATGTTTCATGTTTTGTTAAGAGTTATTCATTGCATAATACAATTTCATTCTGTTTGGCTGTGAAATTAACACGCAAACACTTTTTAAATTTACACTTTTACTGTAAAACCAGTAAAACTATTTTTAAATTTAATTTTCATCAATATCACATTGAATTTTGATTTGTGTTTGGACTTTCATTGTGACAACACAACATATAACTGCCTTGATTTAATTTAGTTTTTTTCTATTAAATAAAATTACTTTTTTTTTTTTAATTCTAATGTTATCCTTGAAGATGTACTACATTACCTTTCTTGGATACATCCTTCTTTCTACATTAATTTGTGCGGTGGAAAACCATAAAGTGTTAGCGGTATATTCTTGGATTTTAAGTTGATGTTTTTATCTTCCGCACCA